>NW_015228359.1:0-807 GCF_001447785.1 Gekko japonicus | reverse complement strand
TTAGGGTGACCCCGTAGGGTTTTCAAAGCGAAGGATATAGAGAGGTGGTTTACAATCACCTGCCTCTGGAGTAGCAACCCTGGACTCCCATCCGACTTCTAACCAGGGTCGATCCTACTTAGCTTCTGAGACCTGATGAGATCAAGCTAGCCAGGGTCATCCGGGCCACTTCTACCTATACGAAAGAAAGCCCAAGCGTTCCTGAGCTCCACTTTTGTCTAAATTTCACCACTGGGATGGTCTCGCGGCGATCTGGTATTTGAGAAGCAGCTGCGTTTCCTGTCCTTTCCCCTCTCGTGTTCCTTCAGCCACCTCCTCGCGTTTTTACAAGGAAGCGCCGGATTCCAGCATGTTGTGTTAGAAGTTCACCACAATTAGTCACTGACAGCTGCTGTGCGGAAAATAGAATGGAGGGGAAGACTGCCAGGCAGAAAGACATAGAGCCAGCGGGTCACTTGCTGGCTAATCACCTCACAACGCAGGTGACCTAAGCCGTGGTCCTCTGTTGGCGTAAATCAGCTTCATTTGGCTGATTTATAGAGGCTGAAAGTTTGGCCGTTTGACTCCTATGGAGCCACGCCAGCTTCTAATGATCTGTAGATGTGTCTACAAATGGGATGTTACCTCTTTGGAAGTACATCCACGTACCTGCTCTTTTGTTCGGAATAGCAGCGATCTGTCTAGAGCCGGACATGGAGTGCCCTTCCGCTATTGCATCACCAGTTCTTCTGGACTGTATTTCCTTCTGTAAATGTATTCATTTATTAGATTTTTTTCCTGGGGGGGGCAGTTTGGTGTAGTGGTTAA
>NW_015228358.1:0-807 GCF_001447785.1 Gekko japonicus | reverse complement strand
AGGCCTTGCCACCTACCCCAATTTCCTCCTGGAGGCTGTAGAGCGCCTCTCTGGCCGATTCGTTGAGCAGCCTTCCAAGCGACATCATCCAGCCTTTGGCGCTCTCCTGCACGGTGCAGGCCAGCGGCCCGAGCAGCAGCCGGATGCACTGCTCGTCCTTGACCAGCGGCTGCTGCATCACTTCCTGGGCGATCTTCATGTAGAACTGCAGCTTGTCGTCAAAGACGACGCAGGCCGGCTTCTTGGCGGCAAACTTCTCCATGACGATGGCCTTGTCCAGCTTCCACAGCGGGCGGTACCGCTTCCAGCGGTTGAGGTACTTGGCGAGGGAGCCCAGCAGCCGGTGCATGTTTTGGGTGATGAGGACGGCCTGCTCGAGGATCTGAGCATTCTGGGAGATGTCGCTGAAGAAGCTCACCACGATGAGCTCGTCGTCGTCGGTGTGCTGCGGCGGGCAGTCGATGCAGGTGCCGTGCATCCAGCGGACAAATTGCTACGGGGCGGATGAGAGGGCGTCAGAAAGCACGGCTGGGCCTGGAGGTTTGTGGACACTACCTGAACAGGAGGCCGGCGGGAGGGACGGGACAGGGTGTTACACGGAGGGGCAGATGTGTCGGCAGTATCGGCAACTCGGGGAGGAGGGGGGGAATTCCCGGCAAGGCTCTGCTAACTCCTCACTGCCTGCTCTGCCTCTTTCCCCTCTCCTGCACTCCTCAGCCACCTTTCTTTTTGTCCTTCCACCTCTCTGGGGTTTTTTGCACAGATGCTCCTGAACTGCTGCTCTCATCTCCTCTTCTCGGCCACCTT
>NW_015228357.1:0-807 GCF_001447785.1 Gekko japonicus | reverse complement strand
TCCACCTCTAGCATTCTATGATTCTATGACTGATGTACAAATAGAAACACTGGAATACAAATATCGTAAATAGTCAATCCAGTTTGTTAGCGCCCTCTGATCAGCGCTTACTTTCAAAGAAGGTTCTGGCTCTGTAAGCCTCGTTCTGAAATCAAGATTTCATCGCAGAACAAGTGCTTTTCAATGCTGTTTTCAAATATATAAATTATACCGTGCTCCCTCAGACTCCAGCGACTTGCATCTAGCTTGAACAGGTCAGAGGTTAGGCTGACCCACTCGTGTTGGAATCTTCTCCATATGAACACCTACCACGGCTCGGTTGTCCACCACGAGGGTCACCAACTGCATCAGAATCTTAGTGGGATCATCTCATCACCTGCCCCGGAGAATGCTGTGCTTTGTACAGGGCTCTGACTTTGGACAGTTAAAGCAAAATCTTGCAGCTGCCGTCGCTGCTTAAATTTGTCGCCACTTCTTCATTTAAGCCATTTTCTGCTTCTCCTGGTTGTCGTTTCAAAGTTTACTCAGACAGTTATTTTGACACGGCAAGGTCTTTGGGTATTGCATTCTAAACGCTGCTAGCCACTCAGGAAGCCAAGCAACACGGGATCGAAAGACAAGCTAATTTTCTCGCTTTATTGCTAAATCGTTTCAAACTTTGACCCGTTGCAACTGATTAGCAAAACAGCACAACCATTAACAACTTTGTTTCAACTGATTTATGACATTCTGGCAAACAACACAGGCACACAGAGCCACCGTTGTGGTGGAGGTTACATATTTTCAGCTACAAGAGCTAAATTGTAA
>NW_015228356.1:0-808 GCF_001447785.1 Gekko japonicus | reverse complement strand
TCCTTGACTTGAGTGCAGCAGCTGTTTGTTCAGGCAGCAGATTCAGACTGTTGGAGCTAAGTGAATTTTCTGAGTCTGGCATAAGCCCGGGAGACCCCTGCCTACTTCTGTGCTGCTGAGAATTCTTTAAGGTGACTCTCTGGGGTAGCCAGCTGAAAATTAAGCTTCCTTATTGACTTAGAACAGCCCTCGGATTGCTTGTGTACCACTGATGGGTAACTGGCAATTCCCTGAGAGGACACCCCTGTTGAGATATCATCAGATTCAGGGGTGTGTGTGTATGTGCGGGGGAGTCATCCACTCCCCCCATGTCTCTGACCACATTAGGTTGTTCCTCAGGAGCACCTATATTTCTAGCCACCATAATAGTTCTATACAAGGAATTTTTATTGATGAAAATGAAATGGCTGTGTGTGTGTCTGAAGGCATAAATCCCTTTACTTAAATGAAAAATGAGCATGGGATGGTTTAGGCTGGATTGTTAATACTGCTGTAGTGATAAACTACAAGCCAGAGATCCACAAGAAAGCTCCCCCCACCAGCTGGCCCTCTTCATAGCCCCTGGGGTTTCTCTCCTTCTCCTGCTCTATTCTTTCCCCCTAGCCTCATTTTCTCCCCCTTTTCTAGATTTTTCTTTCCTCCCGAGTCCCTCCTCCTATTCTGGCTTTGCCTCTTCCCTCGTCCATCTTGTCTTTCCTGACTGCCCATTATTCTTTCTTTACAATTCACCTCTGCAGCAGCCATTTTGGACTCCCTAGGCAACCTTAGACTGTTTTCTGTGGTTGCCTAGGCAATCCAAGATGGCTGC
>NW_015228355.1:0-808 GCF_001447785.1 Gekko japonicus | reverse complement strand
TTGTACCGCACAGCACAATGTGACAACTTCTACACAAAACCGGTGTGACCAATTTATAGAATAGTTTACTAGACAGATGTTGGCTAAAGACAAAAAAAGGCTAAACTTCCCAAGATTATAACCAGAATGTCTTTACACAAAGTAATTAAAATATCTTTTCAGAGTAAATTGGTAGCATTCCCAAGTATCCACATATACCAGTAACCTGGGTCTTTCAAAAACAGTGGTTAGAACCTCACTGATTTTAATATTACCATTAATAAAATAATTTATACATTTATGAAATAATTTATAAATTGTACTATACCTCTGTGACAACTCCTGCTGCTATGGTAGATCCACTGTAGCGTAACATAAATCTTCCAAGTTCTTTAAAGTCTTTATAAAGTTCTAAAGCTATAGGTCTTTGTGTCTCCAATTCTATTAGAGCATTCTGTCCTTTAACCAGACACCTAAAAAGAAAAATATAACTTTCTCTTCAGCTGCATTACTGTGTGAAAAGTGTGTGTTTGCAACCTCTAGGCTGAAGTTAAACCTGAAACTAATTCAATGTCCAGCTCAAATGCAGAGCAATTTTCCTTTCTTTTCTAAAACAATGTAATGTCAAGGAAACTGCTCTCTTAACAGCCATACATTTTGCATGAATGCAATCAAATTTAGTTTCGGATGTTCCTTTCTATCACTCACTTTCCATGTACTTCTGCCAGGAACAGAAATCCATTAAAGGAGTATTGGCAACTTCTTTTTGTATGCCATAAAATAATCTGGTACATAAAATTAAAGAAATGGAAGGAACCAAAGGACTGTT
>NW_015228354.1:0-808 GCF_001447785.1 Gekko japonicus | reverse complement strand
TTCTTTACACCACACTGGCTCAGCGCAGCGTCAGACACATGTGCCTCCATGCGTGCTCACGCACACACTCAACGCTCAACGTGGCAGACGTGTGAAGGAATGAACGAGGGCGGCTGCCATCTCGGCTGTTGTGACCCAAAAGAACATTTGCAACATTGTTTGCAAAATTGGCCTGACTTGGCTCCAGCTTCCGAAGACGGCAGCTGGGTGAGATATCTCTCTGTATTTCCTCTCCTTGCCAAAAACCTTTAGCCTTAATGCATCTCTTTCGCAGGCTGCCAGGTTTTCTGGGCGGAGGGGTTGATGTGGGTTTTTTTTGCTGAGGCAGTAGATGAGCATACAAGACTTTCAGTGGGATTTGGAGAAAGTGGGCGGGAGGGCAAAGGTCATCGGCTGCCCTGGGGGGGGCCACCAGCGGCCTTGGCCACCCACCCCATCCTGCTTGCCCTCCTTGTTCCTTTGATGTAATTAACACCCCCTTTGTGATCGCCTGCCGTCGCAGTCGGCCTGCACTTTAATCATCTTCTTCCCACAATGAGCATCCTTCTCATTAGGGGCTTAAAAACCTCGATTATAAACATGTAAATGGGACGCAGCAAGGAAGGGAATATTTTGCCCTGACAATTTCCTTTTGTGGGCTTGCCAGCGCCTCCTGGTTTTATTGCTCGAGCGTCTCCGAGTGGCCCAGGGATTACGGCACCGTTTCCCACCCCATCACAGTTTTCAATCTTCTCTTATCGGGTTTTAATTACGCCTCCCCCCTGCCTAATGTTTTTCAAAAAAATCCCCTCGTCATCAACTGATTTGG
>NW_015228353.1:0-808 GCF_001447785.1 Gekko japonicus | reverse complement strand
GCCTGTCTTGAACTGCTAACCTCTTGGCCAAGGTCAGTCTTTTAGAGAAACCAGATGGACTGGTCCTTTATAGCAAATTTCATTTTGAATGTAGAGCATTTCTTCTGTCTTTCCCCCCCTCAAATAATAGGTGCTGGAGTGGGCACAGGAGAAAAGGAAGCTTAGTGTTTTACATATCCATGGAGTGTACACAAACCCCAGTGGAATAGTGCTGCATCCTGCTGGCTATCAGAATGTCCTGCGCAACACAGAGGTCATGGTGAGCAGTGCAGTTCTGTCTCTGTTGTTGGTTGACTTTCATAGTGGGCGAAGGCTTCCAGAACCTAAGAAGGTGCAAGGCTACATTATCAGAAGGTGCAAGCTTTTCAAATATGCGTAGCCCAGGGCTAGACTCAGTCTTCTAAAGGTCAGGGATTGCCAAGATGGAGATGGAGGCCTCAAACTATTTGTGTAGATAAAATTTGCACATAGGCATACATAAATGCCTACATATTGCTCGCTAGATGCATGTTCCAGTACATGTGTGAGTGAAGATACAGTCTGTCACTGCTGTATTGCTTTGAACGGGCCGTGCATTGGATGCATCCATGTTCTCACGCAGTTGGCCAAACGGAAAGATATTGTTGGCATGCCGCTAGAGTTCAACTGGGTTGCCAAGTTGGGACCAGTAAAAATTGTACTCTCTCATTCCGAAACGTGTATGTCTGTCAGTCAGCAGTGGTTTCTGTAGCAGCTGACAAAAGAAATTCTGAGACACTTAATATATTACATGGGTCCTGTGGTACCTTTAAATACTAACATTTGTTTT
>NW_015228352.1:0-808 GCF_001447785.1 Gekko japonicus | reverse complement strand
CTAAATAAGGAGATCATGGAATAAAAATAAGGCATCTGAGAGCAAAGGTATGCTACAGACTTAAATGAAAAATAAAATCTTGTACCTGATCTTATATTGGTCATAAAGCATTTTAAAACAGTTGTAGCATCATGGAAACATAATGTGAACTGGCACAACAGGAGGATGCTGGGTTTTTTTGTTTGCTCTTGCTTACAGCAATAAAAGATTTGTGAGACCCATGTAATAGGATCACTATACTAGAATTTTTTAAAGATAAAAATAGCACTGGAGGGGAGGCTGCCATTATTAGTCACTGTTTTAGGGTTTGCCTTGACCCAGCTCCTCTTGAAGTAAATTGTAATTTTCATTTGGGTTTTGACTTTGGTGAGATATGTACAATTTTACATTGAGTCCAATTTGGCAAAACTCCCATATTTTTAATTCCTTAACCCATAGGTTGTGTACCTACTTAGTTCATTTTCAAAAAACCATCAAGCAGAGTTTATAACAGAATAATCCTCCTCACTGTGAATTTTAATCTGCCTTTTAGTATGTGATTTACTAATGCAATACAAGAGACATGAAAAGAATATAATCTATATAAAAAAGAAAATAATCTATTATGAATTACAGTTAAATTGAATAACTGTCTAGAGCTTCATGTGCCTCTATAACATTCTGCTGCCTATGATGTTGCTTTGTATTAAGAAGGACTACAGCTTCAGTGCATAAGTATACAAGAGGAAAATTATGTTACAGTATATACTGAAATAGGTTTGTAAGTGTGTAAGGGCTGTAAGGGCTATGCATGTCAAAATTCTGTGCC
>NW_015228351.1:0-808 GCF_001447785.1 Gekko japonicus | reverse complement strand
TGTCTCTACTTTTTATCATGCTGTTATATGCAGAACTACCAGCAGCCAACTTGAATAGAACCAGTGTTAGATCTAGCCAAGGACAACGTTTTCATTAATGGCCAAATATCAGTGCTGGAGAACAAGGCCCCAAGAGAATCATCCAAAATGGCAAGATTGTAAGAATGTGAGAAAATGCCACGAGGTTTTAATTGTGCCAGTTCCTGAGGAACAAATGAGACATGCTGGCACCAGGTCCATAAGCAAGGGTGTCATCATCATAATTACCACTCTGGTTGCCAGAGCTGCCTTAGCAAATGCTGGAAGATTTTGAGAGCGGTGCTTGGGGAGGGTGGAGTTTAGGGAGAATGTGACATGATTTCTGGGTGAAGCTTTGGGAACTTCTCCAGTCTCCAGTAAAGACCATAGAGACTTGGAGAAATTCCTAGAGCATCACAATGAGGTCATTTTCCAGCCACTCTTTCTCCTGTTCCTCATTTTCTCCAGGGGAGGGGATCGGAGCCGAAAATGGGGAATAGCCCACCATGGGATGACAAATGACAAGCCTACTTAGCACTTGTATAGTGCTCTAGATGTACACAGCACATTACATAAATTATGTTGTTGCAATCCTTACAGGACCCCTCTAAGTCAGGCTGCTTATCAAAATGCATTTCCCAGTATAGTCCCATCATGCGCCAGCTGAGTTCTTAGGGCTGCAGTCACACGTGCTAAAGAATCCACTTTCAAACCACTTGCAGTGCACTTTCCAACTGGACTTTTACCGTGTGAAATGACACAATCCAGTTGGAAAGTGCACTGTAAGTGG
>NW_015228350.1:0-808 GCF_001447785.1 Gekko japonicus | reverse complement strand
TTTTTTATCTGATTGAAATATTTTAAAATTGGATTGAATTTATTGTTGTGAGCCTCCCTGGGCCCGCTTGCAGGAAGGGTGGGTTATAAATCTGTAGGCTCACCAAAGGAATGGCTTCACTGGAAGATAGATCGAAGGACCACTTGGCTGAAGGAGGCATCCTGGAACACTCTGACATCCAAGGCATAGCGGGACATGAACACTGAAGGAGTCAAACAATTAGCAGAGCTACAGATGTCATTGATTGGGACACAAGCCAGGAATGCTGCAGAAGTGGATACAGCCCTCGTGGAGTGAGCCTGGGGGTGCACCAGTAAGTGTTTGCCAGCCAACTAGTAACATAAGTGGATGGTATTGAAAAATCCTGTGGCCCTTAGTCAGGTTGGAGAAAGAGAAGAACAGGTGCAAGTCCACTCAGAAGGGTTGCATCCTGTTCAAATAAAAGGAAAGCCCTGCGGACATCCAGAGTGTGTAGGGCACGCTGAGCATCATCAACAGGATCTGAGGAAAAGACAGGCAATATAGTTGGTTGTGATAGGTGCAAAGAGGAAATAACCTTCGGCAAGAAAGATAAATAAGGGCATAGGACCACTTTGTCCTTATGAAACACAGGATATGGTGCATCGATGCGGAAAGCTCAACAGTTCACTGGCTCTCTTAGGCAGCTGTAATAGTGACCAGGAAGACAGTCTTCCATGACAGTAGATGCAAAGATGAGGTTGCCATGGGCTCGAATGATCTGCCCCTGAGTTTAGCAAACACAAGAGAGAAACTCCAGTGAGGGACTACTAGTTTCATTGGAAGATGG
>NW_015228349.1:0-808 GCF_001447785.1 Gekko japonicus | reverse complement strand
CTGCCCAAAAATAGCCCTGCTTCTACCAAGCCAATAGCTGATTCTTTTAATTCACATGCAGAGGAGCTGTGTTCTTGCAAGGATCCCCTGTCTCAGTCAGCCAGCACTGTAGCTTTGCTCAAACTCATGCGTGTTTCCCGGACTGTCAGCAAGTCAGCCACCACGTTGGCTCATTCATTAATACCCTAGATTTAAATAAAATTGCACATCACCAAGATCTCCATTTAGATGCCCTTTGGAGATGATGAAGAGCCTGTGAGACTGCAGTTCTGATAATAAACAAAAGCTGTTGCTTGCGATTAGAAGGAAAGGCCATCCTTCATATTTGATTCCTCACTCCTGATTGCGATAACACACCAGAAGCAAACTAGCCTCACAAAACGAGCGAGTGTTCGGCTACACCAACTGAAATTAGCCCCCGCTGATTAAAATTAGCTCCCAACAATTAATCAGCTAACACTTCTGCTGATTACTGCGTATTAAAGTGATGAAGGTTTGCAGGCAGAGCTGTGTCCCCAAGGCGCGCACACACACAGGGACACACAATTGCTTATTCGGTTTAACCACCCCTTAAGGTGCTTTAACTCTCATTCTGTTTGAAGGAAGCATCTTCTTGCAATCTAAATCATACACCTCTTAGAAAACAAAGTCCCCAGTGAGAGTAAACTGATACACCGTTTGCCTATCGTGTCGGCGAACAGAGATCCCTCATTGTGAATCTGAGATATGAAAAGGAATTTTCTCATTGACTCCAGGGCACATTCCACTGCAAAACAGCAACACTGCTATTCTGCTGCTAAGCATTATT
>NW_015228348.1:0-808 GCF_001447785.1 Gekko japonicus | reverse complement strand
GTTCCTGCCCAAAAATAGCCCTGCAGATTTTAAAAGACGTACTTCTGCATTGTGCATCCTATACGTTTTCTAAAGTTCTAAAATTCTTTTTTCCAAATCTACATATTTTCTAAAATGTTCCATTTTTCTGCCCTTATTATTTTACATGGCTATTGGGGCAGGGGTTCTGTTTTCTCTTCGTTCACTGGTGTATGTTAACTGCCATGAAAGCTTTCTTTAGGGTAGCTGTTCTAACATAATGAGGAAGCTGGATGCTAATGTAGAATAATAAATTCACAAATGACAAAACAGGGAGTTTTTTTTCTGTGAGTGCCACGGTACACACACAATCTCTCTTGCTTTATTTCACTTAATTGGAATAGGGCTACAGGGTGCCCTTTTATCCTTGTAAGCCCATTGAAGTCAAAGGGCTAAGAAGGGTGTAAATTTTCTTAGGGTGGCACTATTACAGTCTTAACTGTGAGTACACACATCGTAGCATTGAAGGAGGAAGAAATACACTTCATTTCTCTACACTGTACTCATAGGGTTGGATGCATTCAAATATTTTTAAACAAGAGCAGATTGCAGAAGCAGGTCTTCCTTTCACCTTCACCAGTAACCCCTTGCACTTCTTTGAGTGTGGATGCCCTCCTAAGCAATTGATAAGATACCCTATGGTGCAGAGAAATGAAGCAGGGATAGCGTTGCCAACCCTGGTTTGGGAAATTTGGGCAGTGGTGCCATAGAGTTTGGCCTGTGGTGCCATAGAGTCTGGCCTCTGAAGCTGCTGTTTCTTTGTATTCTGGAGATCTGTCATGGCCTTGAC
>NW_015228347.1:0-808 GCF_001447785.1 Gekko japonicus | reverse complement strand
CAGCTGATGGTCAGGTGGGACCCGGCAACGCTAATCAGAGGCCAACATGGGCTTAACCAATCATTTGGTGACCATCTGCATATACGAATTAGTCACCTGCATTCACAAACTGAACTTTGCATGACGTATGAAGTGCATTGCGCAGCAGGGGGAAGGGAAACTTCCACATTTTGGGGGTGAGGCATTCAGTGACAGGACACCGAGTCATAGCCATGCACACATGAGTCAGTGTTCCAAGACAGAAACTGTATGTTACTTGTTCTAGTGTCTTGTGAATGGAAGGAGTGTATGTTTTCTGTGCTGGCGCTTAGCATTTATTTCTAGCTCTGTCTCCCAATCTGTTCTTCCTCCCACAGCCCCATTTTTAATTTAAGAGGGACACATTTCCTTGCTGTTTCTCAGCATGAGGTGTTGTGTTTGGCTGCAGAACAATTGAAAATGAAGAAAAGTTCATTAAGGGTGAAATTTACCCTCACTGAAATGAGCATGGCTAATAGGGCTTCATGTGGGGAACGCTAGGGGGATTAGCATGATGGAATTCACAGTGAAATCGACAGAGTGCTTGGCGTGGCATTGGTGCAGGCCTCCCTCATTAGAAGTGTGGCAACTAGAAAGAGCTGATCAGAACAGGAGCATCTAACGGGCCGCAGAACCGAGCTGAAAGAGTGGCACTCAAGCAAGACAATCGAATTACCACAGCTAAGAAACCAAAGTTATGAATCAAGGAGAAGCCAGTTTAAATTTCACCTCTGCCACGATAATAAATTAATAAATTGTTGTATGACATTGTGTGTAGTGTAGCCAGGAG
>NW_015228346.1:0-809 GCF_001447785.1 Gekko japonicus | reverse complement strand
GCTCCTGCAGGAAATGACCCCTGATTAAACCCCTCCCCAAGCTGCGCCCCCCACATCTCCAGGAATTTCCCAACCTGGAGTTGGCCACCCTACCAGGATCTGAGTTTCCCCCCTGGAACCACGGACCTCCGCAACACCATCGACCCCGGGGTGCCCTCCCAGGTATCCAAGCCGGCCAGCTCCTTGCTGGGGGTCCCATTTCCTTGGATCCAGCGCCGCCAGAAGGAAAGGATGGGCAAGCTTGTGTCTGTCATAGTCACCCCAGCCGGGGTCTGCGTTGAGCGGGTCCTTCTTGCTTCTCAGGTTTTAAAACGTCCCGGCCTGCCACCTAGCTCACAGGCCTTCTCAGCGGTGGCCCCCGTTTTGTGGAACAGACTCCTTTCGGAAAGCTCTCTGTCCTCCCAGCTCTTAGGAAACCAAGGTTTGGCAGTCGTTTAAAGACAGGCTTTTAATGAACAGCAGCCCAAGCTAGCTTTTGCGATGCCCCGTATCCTGCCAGTTGCTCTGTTAGTATATGATTGTTTTTGTCGTCTGCTTCCATAAGAAGGTTTTTGCTCCGCTAGGGTTGTCAGCAATGCTCCCTCGAAGCTGTGGAGTCTGGTGAGCAAAAATTCTACTTTGTGAGCTGCTGCCATTAAAGTGGTGAGCTTCTAAAACTTAGAATGTTACAAATCTCTACAGAGTACCTTTACCTTGAAGCTTTCTGTAGTTCTTCAGGCGAGCACATGGTCAAAATGACTGCTTCCTCAGTTAGGAGGCCCGTCTGCTCTCAGAGACTCTATACCAACCGAAGAGATCTCCTTCCTGCT
>NW_015228345.1:0-808 GCF_001447785.1 Gekko japonicus | reverse complement strand
CTGGCCCAGGGTCACCCAGCATACTTCCAC
The DNA here is from genome assembly GCF_001447785.1 of Gekko japonicus. Lineage (NCBI taxonomy): Eukaryota > Metazoa > Chordata > Lepidosauria > Squamata > Gekkonidae > Gekko > Gekko japonicus. The sequence goes on along the minus strand of NW_015228345.1, from coordinate 778 downwards.
GGGAGAGTGAAGATTCGAACCTGGGCCTCTCAGTGTCAGATACTAGTCCGACTACTACCAGCGTAGCCAATCAGCATCTATAGTTTCAGTGCCGAAAATGGAGTTAAAGGGCTGCCTCTTTCTTCCTGGCAGCTCACCTTTGTCTTTTGCATCTAAATGATGGATCGAATTATAATACACAACAACTTTCCCCATCAGGTTCAAGGAAAAGTAGCAACTGATGGGCATTTTGTTACGCCCTGAAATTATCAAAGGCATAGGAACTCTTCCAGGGACAAGTGTGAACTCTATCAAGTGTCTGTATCCCTTATTCAGTGCAGAGATGCCGAGCTGTCATTTATGATGATCTCATTTCCATTGCAAGAACTCCTTTTGTTTTGTTTTGTTTCCATGGAATTCATATGGCTTTTAAACCAATAAAGACTTCTGGGTTGGATGTTTCTAGCATGAAGTGAGAGACACAGATAAAATTCATTTATTTAGAATAATAATGATAAAACCACCAAAATACAGAGAAGCAGCACCATCTACTGGAATAATAAAACAGGAGTCCAGTGGCGTTTTAGAGACTACCAACATTTATTCCTGCATAAGCCTGCAGGAGTTAGAGCTCACTTCATTGGACACATGAGATCCATAAAACCATTGAATTTGTATTAACAGAAAAGGGGGGCAGAGAAATGTTACAAAGGGAGGCCTGTTGGAGTGTGTGTGTCTGTAAAATGCTGTCAAGTCAAAGCTGACTTATACCATGTGGTTAGGAGCAGTGGACTCCGCT
>NW_015228344.1:0-808 GCF_001447785.1 Gekko japonicus | reverse complement strand
AGATCAGTTGTAATTCTGGAAGAACTTCAATATGGAGGCCGTTAACCCTACTTCTAAGTGAGGATGCACTGCAGTGATCCATGAAGCTCTCACTGCCCCATATCTGGTGTTGTAAAGGAAAATGGCACCTGCAGCAAATGGGAAAAAGAAAACAGAGCCAATGAGGATGGGACCTGAAAAAATGTGTGCCTCCTTTGGCATGCAGACTCACTTTGACTGAGATTTTCCCCATTAAGTCATACCAAAACAGGTCTGGGGAAAATAGGAGCAGAGTGGGGACAAACCTGGATAATGGAAGCAATTCAAGCCAACTAACTGAAGTTTTGATGGGCTGTAAACCCCAGCCAATTAAATCTTAGGTATGTTTATTCAGAACTCAGTCCTTGGGGGTTCAAAAAGACTTACTCTTGAGTAAGGTATGCAGTTGCTTGCATGATGAATACTGGCTGGAATTTGCCTAAATATTTTAAACCATCATGGCATTACAGTGGAATTAAATACATAATTTAATACATTTTGAGTATTGTCTTACTAAAAGGAACTCTTCTCCTCAACCATTAAATGTTTCTTCAGAATCTTACATCGGTTCTGGAAGATGCTCAGGCATGGACCTTGGTGAACCTCAAAGGGAAGGGAGTTCCCACCTAGGGAACCATGCCTGTAAGAATTCTCTATGTGTTCATGGTGAACTTGTTGCTATGTGTTGTGGTATATGTAAAACGATCATACATGATGGAATATAAAGTAGAAGATGGTCTCCTAAGTATACATGGATAGGATACCTGTGTTCTTCCCAGTTGTCACAGAG
>NW_015228343.1:0-808 GCF_001447785.1 Gekko japonicus | reverse complement strand
GTGATTGCCATAATCTCTGTTGCGGAGCCTGTAAAAACTTGAATACCATTGTCATGGCCATTTTGGTCTTTTATTCTTGGCCATCTCTTCAAAGATTCCTTTATACCTGAGGCTTAGTTAGGCCACCAAAGCATGCCTTTTGAGAGGTAAATGGGGGAGACTGCCGGCTTCCCTGTCTTTTTCCACACCAAACCCCAAACAGGAGCCCAGAGCTACAAGGAGAGTAAGATGAGCTAAGCATTTGAAATAAGGAACATTTATATATATTTTCCCAAGAAATTTAGAGGTTCTTTTGTAGTAAAACATCATTAAGAAGTAAGACCACAGTTGATACACATTCAGGATAAAATAATAATAAGATAAAACCAGATAAGATGAAGTTATGAGTTAAGGCTTTGATACACCTTTTACTGGAAGGAAATTAGCAAAAATCTGTGGGTTCAAGGCTGGCCTGTCTGCTAGGCACACCTAGTCAGTTACCTAGGGCACCAGAGGTGGAGTAGTAGTGATCAGCCCTGTTGCCCACCTGTTAGTGCCATCAGGGTCTTCTGCAGCAAGCAGCAGCACTGGGAGACACACCCAGCCCCAGTGGGCAGGTAGCTGCTGCTTCCCTCTCTCTATCACAGAGGCAGGCCCAGCTGTCTTCCTCCTTCCTTTGCTGGGCCCTGGCCTTTGTTCCCTTGCTGCCTCCTCTTCCTTCTTCCCTCTCCACCTTGCCTCATTGTGGTGGGTGGCTAGGTGGGCAGGCGCTACCTCCAGACCATGCCTTGCCACCATGAGGTGCTGCGTTGCCTCCTCTGTGTCTTGC
>NW_015228342.1:0-808 GCF_001447785.1 Gekko japonicus | reverse complement strand
ATCTTTAAATGGCTTATGACCAGGGCATCTGGAGGACTGTCTTGACCCATAAGACCCCGCCCGAGGCTTCAGATCCGTTCCCACTGTCCAGCTTCAGATCCCAACGTTTGGCTGGTGGGCACACTGGGCAGGGTCTTTGGGTCTCTTGCTCCCAGGGCATCGTTCCCCTCCCTCCTGACGTTTCACCAATTCTTAGCTTCTCTTATGGGACATGTTGCTTTTGCACCGATGTTTTTGTCGTTGCGGCTGAGTCATGTTTATACCATCTTCTTTTTAATTGCTACTGATGGCGACTGCAAGGTTCAGCTTGCGCCGAGGTTTGAAGTGCATTTCTAGTCGGGTTTTATTATTATTTTTTTTAAATCGATACTCTGCTATTGCAAATTGTTCAGTAGACCGACGCGGGTGCTTTGAAGCAGAATGTTTTAACGTCATGCTGAAAGGTGAGATACCACTGACCTAAATAAACAGTACTTACAGGTAGTCCGGGGTCTCCAACAGGACCAAATACACCTGGGGAACCAGGGAGACCTTGAGGACCCTGGAAGGGCAAGAAAAGAATGCTTTTAATAAAGTCCCTATCCTGACGACAACGTCATCTGGAGCTAGTATGCAAAGATACTTACTGGAAAGCCCATGAGGCCTGGGTCACCGGGATCGCCCTACAGAAAGATATAGAAAGCAATAAATACTGTCTTTATTTTTACTTATTAATTTTTTAAAAAAAACTAAGGTATCTCTCCAGAGAACCTACTTGAGGTGGTTAACAAAACCTTGGTCTCTTTGTTACCACAGCTGTACATGTCAA
>NW_015228341.1:0-808 GCF_001447785.1 Gekko japonicus | reverse complement strand
CCTCATGCAATAAAAATTCTACCTACCTATAAATGAAGTAAATAAATAAATAAAGATAACCACGAGGCAGCACCTTTTAGAATGCCTCTGTTTCTCATTTGCAGGTGCTTAACAATTGGTCTCTCATATACATGTCTTGCTAAAAGCTAAATCAATGTTTATAAGGAGATGCGAGATGCATATGGTAGCTTCTATTAAAATGCATGCCTCACAGAAAACTGAGTAGGTGGGGAATTTCTGTTTACATATTTGTCAGTCTTTTACTAAAGATCCAAATTCACCTTTACATTAAAATCCTGATATATCCGCCCAGTATTCTCCTTCAAAAATAACCAAACGTGGCTATTTCAAAGAAATCAAAACATGGAAGTGCCTGAAGAAGCAAAATGTGTGAGCAAATCACATTCTGAAGCATTGTTAACATACGATGTTTCCATTTCCTACATATCATGACATCACAATGCAGTGTGCTGTGCCATTGGTTTGTTTACTGGTGATGCAAAATCACCACGAATCTTGTTGCAAAGTGGATTGCCTGGGTTTGATACAGATGGATCTAGCTATTGATAAAAGCCACAAGCAAACCCTGAAGCAGGAATCAGAACCTCCACCGAATACAAGGTGTATGGGTAACCTCGGCTTCTTTGCAAACACAGTTCTGGACAGGTTCTCAGAAGGGTATAAATCTCTGTTTTCAGCCAATAGTGGCTTCAAGAATCTTAAACTACATAGCATTTGAAAAGACTGACAAGTAGCTTCAAAGTAGTTTTTGGTATGTATTAGAGCTGCCAACCTCCTGGTAAGGCCT
>NW_015228340.1:0-808 GCF_001447785.1 Gekko japonicus | reverse complement strand
ACCCACAGTCTGCAAAACTCCTTTACTGCGCCATTTTAGGAATGCCACAGACTTCACATTGGGGGGACCAGCACATTTCTTTCTCCCTATTTTTTCCTCTTAGTACACAGTCTGAAGAAGAGTTCTACAGTACTCTAAAGCTTGCACATGACTTTCTCATTTTTAAAATGTCGCTCTAGGGGATCTTATTGCTGATGTACTCTTGATGAACATTCAGTTTATGCCACTCTGAGCTGCTAGAAAAGGACAAAAGTATATGTAATGTTACCTTATAGTGCATTATCTCTCTTATTACTGCCAGGATACTGTCACTGGTAGATGCAAGATTAGCATCTATCAGGAGCGGAACCTTTTCAGCAACTGCCCTCAATTTTAGTTGTGTTATTATTAGGAAGGCTTGTAAAATTCTCTTTCTTTACATTGCTTACAAGATTTTCTGGAGTGCCAAAGTATATGTTCTTGTTTCTGAGTGGGACCAATGCATTAGGAATTTTCTATTGTTCCGCATCATATGGCTGTGAGAGGTATATATTGTGCATGTGCCCTTGGCTGCAGCTTTCTGCTCCTTCACATCTTCTGAAGCACACAGGTGTATGAAAAAAGACTTGTAAAAAAGCAGTCTTCAGGTGAGCGTTCACCATTTGTATCAAGATTCTGCTCTATGCTCTTTTAAATGACACGCAGCAATATTTTATGTACCAGTAATACAACATGCAAAAAGAAACTCCTTTGGGAGGTGCCGTGTTTTATCAACGTGGCAAGTGCAACATGGGTGAGGAGGCAGGCACCCAATTATTTGGCCTCCCTT
>NW_015228339.1:0-808 GCF_001447785.1 Gekko japonicus | reverse complement strand
GACCAACTGCCGAGCCAGCCAAAGATGATGAAAGGCTGCCCTGGCAGTGGCTGCCAGCTGGGCCTCCATAATTAAAGAGGAGTCCAGGTGCATACCCAAACTCCTAACCTCCGATGCTGGTACCAAAAGCACCCCATCATAGATCGGGAGAGGGAGCCCCAAACCTGAGCCGATCCGACTCAGGCCCAGGACCTCCGTCTTTGCCGGGTTTAGTTTCATTTTATCTGGGATGGTTAGTGCTCAGAAGGAATACCCACAGTCATTGTGTTGGATCCAACCAGCTTTTTCAATGGTGAAAAAATAAAGTGATTCACTTTCCACAACCAAAAAAGGTCATATTGGAAATCATGGGATCTATACGTATAAAATCCATGTGTCCTAGGAACTGTAATAAGTATAGGAACTGACAATTAAATGTTCATATAACATGAATTAAAAAAGGAAATAGTTCTAATTAGTGTAATTGAAATATTATCATGTAGTATGTTTTATGGACACTATCTCTATAATGTGACAGAAGAATAGCCATGAAAGAAACAACTATAACTTCCATTAGGAAGCTAGATAAATGTTGAAGAAAACCTTGCTAACAGCAAGTGCCACTCTGTCTTCCATAAGTAATGTCTCCCTCCTCTCGGTTCACTGAGAATGTGAGTTGTAATGATAACACAAATTGTATTTCATGCCATGTTACACTTCATGACATTGGGATTACAACTTGATTCACTTTAATCATTTCCCTCTCAAATGTTTTTAACACCAAGTTTTAAGGGCTAGTGGTTCCAAAATAGGGCATTTGTTGGACTGA
>NW_015228338.1:0-808 GCF_001447785.1 Gekko japonicus | reverse complement strand
CATTGGCTTCTCTTATGTTCTTAATTATTCAACTCCAGGGATTCTGTTGAACTGCAAACAACCATATATGATAAAGTAAAACTATTTCAGCATATTTTGTGTGTGTTCCAATACCCTATATAATATCAGAGGACTAGAATGTGCATTTAATTCATTGTGGCTGCCTGCCATGTTAAGGCTACAGTATGTGTTGTGGGCCTTTATGAGTCGGCCTAATATTACATATGGTGTGTCATGCTGTTGCACTGCTTAAGTGGGCTGAACTTGAAAGGTGTACTAAAGAATGCACAATATTGCAGGGCAAGCAGGGTATATAAGAGGTTAATTAAATGACAAACAACAATTAAATTGACTTCAGAAAACCATTCTGACTTCTTTTTTTGCATTTCCAAACGTTTCCTGTCTAGTAAAAATGAAACTAAGCACTGAGAGTCTCTGAAAATCTTAGCAGTTTGCCATAATCTAGATGCTGCCATTAATGTGGAAAAGAGGTGGTCTTTGGAGAGAGTGTCTCAAACTGTGGAAATGGGAATCAAAACATTACTTTTGCATGATTGTCACGATTCAGATATTTTTTTCATTTGCAGACCTAAGGGACAAATGAAGATTTTGCCATTTGTTTCAGTAATTGCATCCTTGTATTATGTTTTTGGTGTGATAATTGCTAATTCCGTTTTTAAATGGGATGCTCTCCACTTATGCCTCCAGAATACAAATCAACAGATCAACATGAAGAATTGGATGAGTGTTGTGAAGGAATTTTGTTGCCCACTTATTAACAACAGATAGTTATTTATTTCTACCGGGA
>NW_015228337.1:0-808 GCF_001447785.1 Gekko japonicus | reverse complement strand
CTCACTGAGGTCCTTCCCTTCCCAAAACCGCACCTTTCCCAGCTTCCACCCCCAGATCTCCAGGAATTTCCCAACCCAGAGATGGCAACCCCAGGTCCCAAACCCACTTTGGGCTGAAGTCCTGGCAACAGATGGTGATATGTGTGCATCCGTTATTTCTTTCGCTAGGGGATGTCATTACTGAAGTTGAATTCAGTGTGGGTTCAAGCTCACTTGCATGTATATACACCGGCGTGCACATGCTTTCATACTCCCCCTTTCATATACTCACACAGCTGATCATGATAACAGATCATCCAGACCCGAAACTCAAGAAACTAGAGCTGCAGTGGGAACGATGCTGGGCCTTGGGAAGGGGGCGCGTTCTCCTGGCCCCTCCCAAAGGATGTGATGGGATTTGTATAATGGGGCAAGGCCAGCTGGCCTTCCAAGAGGGGTTGGGCATTCTGCCTGCGCTGAGGCCATGCCCTGGGAGTGCCATGCTGGCAGGCTTGGGAAGCGGGCTTGCCCTATGGCCTAGGGCCACTGTTCTACAGGGAGGAGTTGGCTAGGACACCCAAGCCCCAAAGGGGTAGGGCAGAGCTATGTGCTGCTCTTAGGGAATTCAGCTGCGCTCTCATGCCGCTCTGGGAGGAAGGAGCTTTGGGGAAGTGAGGCTGCAGACCCATGGGAATGCCAGACCTTTTGGATCAAAAGAACTCTTTGTCTGGTCAAGGGCCCCTGTCGACCTGCTTTTGGCTACCAGGAGGGGTTGTGTTTGTGGCAAATACATCCCAAGCGTTCCATATTAAACGTATGAAGCAGAGGT
>NW_015228336.1:0-808 GCF_001447785.1 Gekko japonicus | reverse complement strand
AAACCTGGGTCTACCAGAGCCTAGTCCAAAACTCTAACCACCTCACCACACTGGGCCTCTAATAGCACAATAGGTGCGACAGACAAGGAGCAGCATATAGGCCAGAGGGAATGCCAGAACAACTGTGGCTCCCAGCCAGCCATCTCTTACTTGAAAGCCAGTCTGACGCATAGGCAAGTGTTTGGACAGAGCTGTGTTTGTACTTGCACTATAAGGTCCTTGGGAAAGGGACTTGTCCTTTTGCTTATGCTATCTTGCAAAGTGCCATCTACGCTCATGCTGCTATATAAATAATGTAATATGGCAATTAAGACACTGATCTATTTGAGAACCACATTAACTCCCCAGCCTGAGAGCCCACGGTACACTTTGGACTGTGCCTCTCCTCTCGAGAGGAATTAACATCCCACTCCTCATTTTAGTGCTCTGGAGCTACGAAACACACCTGACAGCACTTGTCAGATAAAGAGCAAGTGTCCAAGGGATCACTGTTGTCTTCCAGGCTTTACATTCCCTCCTAGTCAGTATTATAATACAACCCTAGGGAAACCATTGGAAGCACAACTGCCATTTCCATCCTACAAAAAGCGGGAGACTAGGCATAAGCCCAGGTTCTTGAGTCTCACTTCCTCCCCCCTGGTACAGTCGCCTTTCCTCGAACAAGAAATCCAACAGGACCAGGATGGCCCAAGAACCTGGTGCTAGTGTCTTGCCATTGCTGGCCTTGAGCAGCCTGCCCCATACTGTGCCAGAGAATCTCTCCTAAGCGGCAATTAAAGAGCACACAAAATACAGAGTGCAGCTTAGA
>NW_015228335.1:0-808 GCF_001447785.1 Gekko japonicus | reverse complement strand
CCTGTCCTTCCTTTTAGTACATCCCTTTGAAAGATGATGTTGTAGTTTGAAAGGGTTTACAATACACTAGAGTTGATGCTGTGTATAAAAAGCAAATATATTTATCTATAAGTACATGTGAATATTGTCTTGATTATTTCAACACGGTGTTTTCTGTGTTTACTCACCTGGAGGCTGGCAACCCTATTCCCGACGAAAGGGATGAAGAATCAGCAGAGTCTGTAAACTCCCTGGGTGGGGGGAGGGAGCAGGTTTGGACAAAGGAGGGCTGCTGTCTTCATTCCCCCCATCCCCCTTTAAAAAGCTTCGCGGGTCTTTCGCTGCCTTTCCTAACGAAGAACAGCCGGGCAGCGAAAGTGAAAGTGAGTTTGTTTCCGCCCGCGCTGGGGCTCCACCCCGCCCCTTGATTGTTCTGCCCTTCAAGGAAGAAAGCGCCGGGGGATTTGCACTAACAAACAACCCAGCTGGCGCGGACCCACACGGCTACCCACCTGCACCGACCCAGCTGGTAGGAGAGGAGCCTTTTGTTAAGTAGAGCTGATCTTCGGGGAGAGACCGGGATTCCCCTGCTTTACCGCCCACCCCGGTCGCTTTCTTTCCTGGATTCCACAGCCGCCTTTTCCCCCAGTCGTGGGGCAGATGTGCCCGCGGGCGCATCTGAAGTCCCCGTTTGCTCGCGTTGCCACGGAGGCTGCGCCGGGCCAACTTTTTGCAGGCGTTCTGAAGACCGCGTGTGTGTTTTGGGTGGGTGTGCCGGGGTAGAGGGGAGAACTTGGGGCCGCAATGTTCCCTCTAAGCTATGCAGTCT
>NW_015228334.1:0-808 GCF_001447785.1 Gekko japonicus | reverse complement strand
ACTTGAGCCACCGCAGCTCCTTTCTTTAGGACCCAATAAATTGTCGTCTTGCTGGGATCTAGCCTTGAAAAGAGAGACTTACTACGTGCTCGTTTGGTAGCTAGCTGCAGCAGTATCTCCCCATGGAGCTAAAATCCTGTCATTTCTCTCTGGAAGCCTGATATTTGGTGCCCAGTATGACTTCCAGAGCCGGCTGTGCTGTTCTGTTTTGAGTCGACTATTTTAGACCTGACAGAGCCGCACCAGGAACTGTTTATGGACATGACAATACACCGAGTTTAACTTTCCTTTCTGCTCCTTCTCTGGTAGAAAGAACTAAATTTAACACTCAGGTTGTACTGAGGTTTATGCTGTGCTGTAGTGAACGTGACCAAGCTAAACAGTATTATTCCCAATGTCATTTATGGCTGGGGTGAGAAGAGTACACGTTATTGGCTGGGGTCCAAAGAAGCAATTAGTTCTGTATGTTCAAGGGGCCTCAGATGTCCCCTCCTCACTTGGAAGCTCTCCATGCCAAACAACAGCAGCTGGCTTTGGGAAACGAGGAGACTGTCAAAAGCAACTTGTAAATAAATTATGGGTGTGTGTTCAGAGAAAGAGACTATGATGCCACTGGGCGTGTCCAAGTTGCTTGAATCCCAACCACTGTTGGGAGTCGTTTCATAATTTTAGGATGACTGCACCTATTAGAATATCGTTCTAAGCAGTCATAATTCATAACTGCTGGAATTGGAGCTGGAATGTTGTGGAGTCTTCGTCACAGATAGAAGGCAGCTTATTAAAGTATCCTGTTCTTACAACACCCGGT
>NW_015228333.1:0-808 GCF_001447785.1 Gekko japonicus | reverse complement strand
AGAATTTGAAAGATATGCTGTCTTAGATGTTTGCCGCAACGGTTTTGATGGGACCCTAGACAATGCTGCTATTCAGAGTCCAGGGTCAAGTTGGCAAATCTGTTGGACCCCAGTGACATGGATGCCAAGTGCATCAAACCAGTCAAGTCCTAGAAGGCTGGCTCAGTGCCCTTCAGCCACAATGAGGTGTCAGGGGCCACAGAAATTCTTATAGTGGACAGTAAATTTTCCAGTGCCTGCCACTGGGATACGTTGCCCATGAGAGTCTGTTAGATGCACACTGCATGGTTCAAGGCTCCGTAGATCTTTCGTTGGGAATAGTTGGTGCAGGGTCTCAGTTGAATGATCGTGAGCGCTGAACCAGTCAACCTCCATTTTGCAGGGCTTGCCATTGAGGCGTACGGTCACCTTGATCTTGTCCTTCATCTTTAGCTTAATGTTCAAGATCAAGGTAGGACAGGAGCATCTGGAAGTTGCATGGCACTCTGTAGTGGATGCTGAAAGCTTGTCACACTGTCTGTTATGGAACAGAGACAATTGTGGTGATTTCTTGCTCTTGCTGGAGCGGCATACACAAGCGATGTGTCCCTGCTTGCCACATGCATTGTGAAGTTTGCAGCGTCCATGGTCGTGGTCACCCCCACAACTGGTGCAGGGTGACTTGGCGGTTGCTCTGGGGTTGAAGCACTTGGGTCCCACCATCTTGGTATGGTGGACCTTGTTGTCGTCGCTCCTCTATGTTCTCCTGATGCACGGGCTGTGCCTTGCAAGAATTTGGCGGGCTTTTGGACTGGCACACCTCTTGGGT
>NW_015228332.1:0-808 GCF_001447785.1 Gekko japonicus | reverse complement strand
GGGGCCAGCCACAAAATGGCTGACACAGTGAATATCCTTTTGCGTCGATGGCAGCAATATTTTTTAAAATCTGCCCAACCGTTCAAATCCTCAGTGGCCAATCAGAGCCCTCGCTGGACAAAAGGACAATCTGGCCCCACCCACTTTGTAAAAACACTGAGAGGACCCCTATTTTGTAGGGTTTCACATGTGAAAAACTGTTCAGGGTAGTTCTGGTGACATTTAAACTCTGTCAAAAGAGAAAAATACGAAGCAACTTGTTAAGCTGACATTAAGAAGTGCCATTATCATGTTGTTGCAAATATGCTATGCATGCACCAGTTTGGATAGAGAGTATGCACATCTGATTCTTGTTTTGTGGGCACATTATGATATGCAGAAAAATGGGGCCTAACAGCCATCCCGCTACTTTTAAGGAATATATTTTGAGGAATATATTACAGATGACAAACTTGACTAGAGGCTCTGCACAGTATGAAATCCATAAGAATGGTTCTTATAAACAAAATAAACTATCTGTGCGGGCGAAATGGATGGCGTTTGTTAAACCTCAGTCAATAGCCCACAGTTTTGCCATTAAACCTATTAATTCCCCCCTCCCCAACAACCCTCTGGTTATGGATGCCATTGTTGAACCACAGTTTTGTCTCACAAAGTTTCTCGGATTGCATTGTGATATCCACTCTGTTCAGCCTCGTGGAGACGGATGTGATGAAGATGTGACAGCTGTGGGTGGCATATTGTAGGATGGTCACATCCAGACCCATTTGTGCTCTGTTCCGACTCAGCAGGAGCTGTGGCTCAGTGG
>NW_015228331.1:0-808 GCF_001447785.1 Gekko japonicus | reverse complement strand
TTTTTCTTGTTAGGGAGATGTTGTGCTGATGGGGGAGGGAAACAGCCACGGGAAAAGCAGTCCAGAAGTAGACATGCTAAATATTTGCAATTGCAATAAAAATGTAGAACACCTTCAAGCGTTCCATACAAACATAACCCAATTGCAAAGAACTCGCACTGTCAGTCAGTACTTCTTGGTTTGTGGATGCCGCCTTTAGTTCTGTGCTCAGACATGGTCTATTTTTGTTCCTGTTTTCTCCATCACTCTTCATTAAAACCACTCATTGGCATGGCTTTGTAAAATGCTTACTTTATACCAGTGGCTACCGGTAATCTGTTAAATCTTCAACAGTATCTGCTTTAAACAGCTGCTCCGCTTGGTTCGGTGGTTGTTATTCAAGATAAATTCTTCTCTCTCTCCTTTTGCAACAGAAGCCTAATGGTGAAATATTTGTCGCCACGTGGTTTATCAAATTACAGTTGGGAGGGTTAAAAAAACCTAAGACGACTTGGGCTATCGGGTGGAATTTTTAAAATGCTTCTGTCAGGGGCTGTCTGGAGCAGGAGCTTTCGAGAGCAAGATTAGCAAGTCCTTCTAAAGAAGATTTTAGTGCCGTGCTCTCATAAACCCTGACAGTCCTACGATTAAGATTAAATAAACCATCCCGGCGCAAAACTCTCATAACTTATGGAATCTGACAGCCTATCCCGTTTGTAATAGAACAGACGTTGCAAGCTTAGCGGAGCATATTTATGCACTGCTTCAACAAGCCGATTGGGTCCTACGAGTTCAGCAAGACTGTGTGTGTTTGTGTGTGTGTGTGTGT
>NW_015228330.1:0-808 GCF_001447785.1 Gekko japonicus | reverse complement strand
CCAGATGTTAGCCAGGCTGTTGGTTTAGGAGTCAGGGTTGAGTCTAGAGGAGAATTAGGCCCTTCCTGCTGTGTTTCTTGAACAGGAATCCACCGTCTTTCTTGTCATCTCTTTCAGGAAATTTATATCAAGGCTTCCGGATAAAGGTAAGAAGATCTCTGCTTTTGCAGAGAAACTGAAGGTGGCGATAACCCAAAAGGAGGAGGAAAGGAAAAGAACTGAGTTCTTGTCCACGGTTAGACTTGCGTTCCAGAAAAGACAAGAGGGGCTTGACCCCAGCCAATGCGGGAATGCTGCCGGCGAGGACAACCCGGCCGGGGAAGATGCGCCTCGGACTCCTGCCGCTTGTGCCAGCGAGGCCCTTGGGGTGGCTGTGCAAAACCAGCCAAGCATTTGGGCCACAAAAACGAGGGCACAAAACGAGCCAGAACCAGCACAGCAGGTCCGCAGGGACTCTGACCCTCCTCCAGGGAAGGAGAGTGTTTCCGAGGCATCGGCCCCCTCGGGGTTTCTGCGCCACAATCCGCACATGTCCGCGGGCAGAAGCAGCGAGGCTCTGGCAGAGGCCTTGGAAAGGATTTCAGTCGGGGGGAGGGAGCTTGAGGAATCCTCCGGGAAGGAGCCGGACGCCGAGTCCAGAGAGAACCCTTTTCAGGGCCTTCCCCAACAGACACCCACGACGCCACACTACATTGAAGTGCTGGAAAGGAGAGCTAAGAACCCCGTGAGGAAAAAGAGCGCCTTCAAGCCCAACAGGTGAGCAGCGGTGCCGGCAAAAAAGCCTCACAGGGTGTCTGTTGTGGGGTGG
>NW_015228329.1:0-808 GCF_001447785.1 Gekko japonicus | reverse complement strand
CAGAGCTCTTCTTACAGGGGCTACAAAAAGAGCCCTGCAAGAAGCATCATAAATTCACTTCTCAATGGTGTGGGAGTCCTCCTCTTGCTGCGAGGGAGAACAAAATAAGGGAACAATCATCCCCAAATTAGCAAGGCAATCAGCATGCAAGAGGACCCTCATTTAATAAGTGGCAACTTTTTATTTTGCTAATAGGCTGGGAAAACAATACCGCCATGTCCATGATAGAATTTGATTAAATTGGCTCGGATGGCTTGGGGAACCATAATATGATTAAACGTCTCACTGAAAGCTCTGAGGAGGGGGGGTTGCAGCTGATGGACAGATTCTTCCCACTTTATTCCCTCCGGGGACTGAGTTTTGTTGGTGGCGTTAACTATTTCAGAGACTAAGTCCCCTAAACTCCCTGCTGGATGGTTTATCGGAAGGACCAGAGCCAATTTCTTTAGTCCAAAGCCGGGTGCACTCTTCTCTGCCATAAAGCTTGTGATTTATTTATTTTTAACGTTTCAAAATAAGAACACAACAGGGTTCATTGCTCAAAGTTCTTCATGTACAAGAATCCTTGCGCCAACCCAGTAGGTGGGCTTGCCAGTTCTGGCTTTGGGAAGTTCACAGGATTTGACAACTGAGACGGGGATATTGCTACCAAGCCCCTCCCCCACCTGCAGCCACCACCCTGAGAGGGGGACTTCCCAGCAGAGGCGGGGAGGCCTCGCCTGGAGTAGAAGTGACATCACTGGCAACACGGTGACATGTCAGCTAAGCTGCCATGAGTAAGGAGGTGTCTTCTAATCGCTTTGCATTC
>NW_015228328.1:0-808 GCF_001447785.1 Gekko japonicus | reverse complement strand
CTCAGCTTAGAGGGAATACTGCACATGACCTTAAGTATCGTCAGCGGCCGGGGTGGTTCTCTGCTCTGACCCCCTCCCCTGGATCATTAGGAGCAAACGCACTTAAAATGCCACTTAATGTTTTGAACCCGGCCCACTCCCTGCATCAGACTGATCGGCCACTGGGGGTTCCTTGCCGGCTCAGCAGAGAGCCGCCAGCTGCTGTTGAGCCAGTGCTGGTCCTGGGGTTGAGTCCAGGAACTGGCACAGTGCCCTCAATGGCTGGCATCATGCCAGCAGAGCTGATTCTGCCCGATTCAATGACAGCCTTGGCTTTTACGGGATCAGAACAAATGGTCCCTTCTTTGCATTATGTAACTTCTTTTTTTCAGTATCGTCGATATTAGATCTTTTTTTAAAAAAAACCCGGATAACTTCAAAAGTCGGGTGCTTAGGGTTGGAGCGAGTGGGGTAAATTAGAGACCTCGTCCTGCTTTGTCATCTCTGCTCTTTGAATTCTCCTTGCCGGATTAGGTGATGTTTTATTGTGAGAAAAGGTACGGCCGCATGCATTAGAAATTATTTTCATTTGCTTATTGCTGTGTCCTAGATTTCAGGGGGATGGCTCTGTGCTGAACAGAGAAAAAAGAATTAGTGCCAGTTGGCAGGCTTTTTTGATAGACTCAGCTGTCAGGTCAAAGACTTACAAATTCAGCTGCCCTATCAGGCAGATAGAGCGCTGGCTGGGAAATGGCTCTGTCGCACTGAAATTGACATCGGTCTATAAATTTTCCAATGCACACGCAGAAAATTCCACACTACAGGCTAG
>NW_015228327.1:0-809 GCF_001447785.1 Gekko japonicus | reverse complement strand
TCACCAGGGCTAGTAGCCAGTGATAGACCTATGCTGGAGATTTTGTGGGTGGAGGAGGGGAAGGAGCTCAGTGGGCTATAATGCCACAGAGACCACCCTCCAAAGCAGCCATTTTCTCCAGGAACATGCCCTCCTCTTTCTGATCCTGGCTTTCCACACTGGAGCAGGAAGTGCTTCAAAAGAACTGAGGAAGCCTCACCTTTGTGTCCACCTGCAAACGCCTGCCACCCTCATAGGCAGATGCTTGGCTTGGAACCTCCTAATGTTTTTGTGATTGGCCCATCTACCATTTTGTCGTGGTCCTACCTTCCTTCTTTAAAAGCCCCCAAGTGCTCACAGGTTCAACTGCGTTGGGGACTCCGGGACTATGTCTTCTCCACTGATCTGTAAGGGATGCCTATTTCACACCCGGGCTCTTTGAAGAAACCTGACAACTGTATTCCAGAATGCTTCCCCAGAGAGGACCGCCCCAGTGGCGCTCGGAGTGGTGTACCTCTTCATGCACTTTCTTTAAAAAGCTGATCTCCTCTTGCAGGGATTCGATTTTCCGCTCCAGGTCTGTGCGGGCCAGTGCAGCATCGTCAACATCCTGCAGGACAGAGAGACCAGGAGATGAAAGGACAAAGGACACACAAGCTGTGAGTTCTGTACTGCTTCTTGCAGTCCTGTGCCCGGGTGTGTGTGTGTGTTCATATGTTGACCGGGAAACAGGAGCCTCTGGCCTGCACGCACCACACTCGTCCTCCTAGAGCCCCCTCCCCTGCGGTTTCTGACTGCACATCCAATGCTACATCAGACAACTGCATGTT
>NW_015228326.1:0-808 GCF_001447785.1 Gekko japonicus | reverse complement strand
TGTGCATGGAATTCAGTTGACTGCTCATAAGATTTGCCAGCATCCTGTAGAGAGCACGACTCACCTTATTGGTAATGGTCTCATTGTTTATGAAGTCCTCAAAGGCGACGGAAGGGGTCCAGGGGTCATTCTGGTTGTAGACGCTGGTACTGAACGGCTCTTCCTCTTTCCGCCTGGTGACGGCCAACTTGTACCTCAAAAGCAGAGCGAGAGAAGCATTGCTGGGTGGGATCGCCACTTTCCTGGGCCAGTGGCAGCTAGCAACTCCCAAGGCGGGAGAGGCTCCCTTGAAAATGGGACAGCTTTTACAATTCCCTCCCACCCAGAATACAGCTTTGCAAAGACACCAACCAGCCACTCCCCCTACAGAATGTTTACATCTCCACTTTCACTCCGTTAGTTAATTTCTAAACAGAAGGATTTCTACGCCCTGTGGCTAAAGGAAGTGCAGCTACCCCTCTGGGTTATCTTGGAAGGAACAGCATCTCACTGATGGGAGTGGAAACCCATAAATAAGAAAATCTTCACACTGAACAGCATGCTTCCACATGTTCCACAGTTGAGCCCTGGTGTTGGGAAATGATTCCCTGGTGAAATGCAGCATTATTCAAGCCTAAGAAGCATTCACAAGAATACAGAGGTTAATCTGGCCCAAGAGACACATCCGAGATAGAGACCTGGGGGGTGGGTGGGGGTGGTGGACCTACAGAGGTGTGGTGGACCTACAGACCAAAGGCCATTGGGAAGATCCACTGTGTCCCATGCAAGCACTCAACATCTAGAGTAGAGGTGGCCAAACTCGCTTAAT
>NW_015228325.1:0-808 GCF_001447785.1 Gekko japonicus | reverse complement strand
AATGCCCCGTCTGAACACACCCCATATGTGTGTTAACAGAAAAGAACCTTCAAGCAGGTTAGCATAATAGAAGCCAATACAATTCAAAGTGGCCAACAGATTGGTGATGTTAACCAAAAAGATGTGGGTCTTTACAGACTATTTTTAAAGTTTAATTTAACCTCTATTTTTGAGGTTGGCAAAGGCAAAGCAGATGCTCATCGCATTCAATGTTCACCGTTCGCACTCCAGTATCAAAGACCTCTACACTCAGTCTCATTAAGAAGGTGCCAGTTTGATAGATGCTTCAATTAGTTCATTGAATAAGGATTTACCATGTTGGTGGTAGGTTTTTCAGCACCTCCACTCATTTACCTTGTAGAGTTCCCTTTTCAATCGCTAACACTGTGCAAAATTGACACATCATACAGGATTATTGTGAAGTGCCCTATCACTGCAAATTCCTCTGGTTGGGATTCCAGTGTCAAGAAAGGATATTGCATAAGGAAGAGGGAACCTTTGAACACTGGAGCCTATGCTTTCCACAGCTGTCATGCTGATTTCTTCCCTTTCCTGGCAAACTGTGATGTAGCAGCAGACTTTGTGATGTAACAAGGCCTGGGATGTTCCTTCACCTATAGCTGGGTAGAAAATGGTGAGTTGTCAGGTCAAACAGGTTGCCCAGCAGAATCACAAAGTCATCTTATCCACTCTTTTGACCATACTATTGCACCCAGTTGTGCTGAATTCCGGACACGGAGACAAGCTCATGTACCTGCTTCCCCAAGCTCAGTGGTTGACATCAGGTCACTGCTACTGTTCAACACAA
>NW_015228324.1:0-808 GCF_001447785.1 Gekko japonicus | reverse complement strand
GCGCTCCTGCAGAAAATGACCCCTGGCAAACAGTTGCAGTTACATCATTTAGTTTTCCAGGCACCTCTACCTGAACAGTGGCTACACAAAGTGTGGGATTAAATCGTGGCTTCTTGATGTTGCTGAGCTAGATCAAAAATGCATTTTTGTTGCTGGCTTCCATGTGTGGTGCCAGGTAATGTACTTACTGGTCTTTGTTCCCTCTCTGTTTTTCCCCTCCAGGTCGAAAGCTGAGAGGGAAAGCCTTTTATTTTGTTAATGGGAAGGTGTTCTGCGAAGAAGACTTCCTGGTGAGTGCCATTGCAGCCTGTTCCTTGTGGGTTACTCAGGGAGAAATCCGTTAAGTGGAATGGAGCAGAAAAGAGTTGCCTCCAAGAGGAAGGGCACTGTGGAGCACTGAGTGGCAGTGGGTCAGGTTTTGCATTCTTCAGGGGCATCTTTGCTGAATTTTTGATAGATCTGTCGCGGTAAAAACGTGAGCGAACTGCAGTGTGAATGATTATCCCTTCCCATCTGTGCTAATATGCGTGCACGCACTTTCCCTCTCGATCTGATTAAACCTTTCTTCTTTTTTTGGGTGAAAGATGAGAGACTCTTAAATGAGGCAATCAGTATCAAGGGCTTATCTTTTCATAATTGCAGCTTCATATGTGTTTTATTCTTGCATTGATGTACCCGAAAGGACAGAAATGACAAGTACGAATTCTGGATTTTTGTGGAGGCATTTTTTAAAGTAATGAAAAACGTAGTGGGAGGGGGCACTAGAGTGGCCAAGCACCCCTGTCAGCCAATGTGGACCCCCAGTTCA
>NW_015228323.1:0-808 GCF_001447785.1 Gekko japonicus | reverse complement strand
AGCCACCGCAGCTCCTAAAGAAGCCATCTTACTCAGCCCCTAAATGCTCCTGAACCCGCATCTGCCTTGATTTCTGGATATGCCATTGAGGGAATCTCCTTTGCCACTTATTTTTGGCTGTGGGACAGAATGCTCAGTTTGCTACTTCACAGCTTTCTTTTTGTGAACTCGCAGTCCCAGATAACATGTCATCCTTTGAGAGGCCTTCCATACTTCAATCTTTTACTGGTGTGTAATTGGTGTAATTGGTGGGCTGAAAAGATATCATACCAACTTTAGGCTCAGAGCCATGGCCTCAGAGTTTTCAGTCCACCCACTTCTCTTGTAAGGTTCTTGCTTTTTTCAACCAGCCAGCCAAATGTCATGAAAATGGGCATAAAACTAATTGGCATTTGTTTTAATGTTGTTATAAAATAACAAGATTTTTTTTTGTTTCCTTTTTTTCACTTCGGTGGTCTGTTGTTGTTCTTGTTGTTGTTATTTTGCTGTCAAGTTACGGCTGATTTATGATGACCCAAGACTAGTCTGCACTATCCAGGTCAGGGCTCAGTGGTGCTTACTCCCCATCAAATAGGCATAAAGCAGCGGACTCTAATCTGGAGAGCTGGGTATGATTCCCCACTCCTCTGCATGAAGCCAGCTGGGTGACGTGGGGCCAATCACAGTTCTCAGAGAACTCTCGCAGCCCCACCTACCTCACAAGGTGCCTGTTGTGGAGATAGGAAGAGAAGGATATGGTAAACTGCTTTGAGACTTGTAAAGGCGAAGAGAGGTGGGGTATAAAAACCTCTCCTCCTCCTCCTCCTCC
>NW_015228322.1:0-808 GCF_001447785.1 Gekko japonicus | reverse complement strand
AGTATGTGACTGACCCAAAATCATCCAGCAACCCATGGCAGGGTGGGGATTCGAACCTGGTCCCCCAGATCTTAGTCTGACATGCTAACTGGCTCCAGCTCTTATCTTCTTCATCTACGGCAACAGTGGACTGTGGTATATGCACCAGTTTCTATGTCAATCTAGGATGCTCTGGAGTTATGCAATTTCATATAAGCTCATTTGCTTTACATAGCAGAATCAGTCTGAAATGGTTAGTGCCCTTTATTCATCTCTACCATTGGCTAGCCCTTACTCTCCGCAGCCCTCAAACAGGCATTTGAAAACAACTATTCTTTTCTGATTGGAACCACATCTGACCATCAGTAGGTGCCACAATCCCAAAAGGTGATTTTCATCTTCGTTTATTTTTCTTCCTTCCTTCAAGAACTTGGTATAAATGACAAGATCGGCAGCAGAATGAAGGAAGGCGCAGTGGGTTCCCTGGGAATGGACTTATCTAGCTTGATGGCTTTCGATGGAGCCCAAAGATAGCAAAAAATTGATGAGAAAATGCTGCAAAAGATCAAGCAGACATATGCAGCCATAGTTAAATAAACTTTGGGGAAAATACTTAGGCTGAAGTCAGCCAACTAGAGAGCTTTGAGGTGCTGCTGATTGGCCTGAGAATACAGCATTCAGCGCCAGCAGGAAATTCAGCCTTGGATCAATTTCCAAATTTTTAAGACCAGAGGAGGTTATTTAAGGTTGGGGCTCCCGTCTTCTTATTAACACCCTGATTTCCCTTCCACAAGAGACAGTAGTGGACAGCAGTGTTCCCTCTAAGCTG
>NW_015228321.1:0-808 GCF_001447785.1 Gekko japonicus | reverse complement strand
ATAATTTGAGTTAAACATTACTGATACTATCCTCTACCCTTTTTGACCTAGTTATATAGTAGCACATCACTAACTCCCAGTGACAATGAATTCCATGCCTCAATTCTATCACAGGTACACCAGTATTTTCATTTTAGTTTTCTGTGTATTAACCCCAGAGCTAGCAGCTAAGAGAGGGATGGTGCTTTATTCACTTGTTGGAACCACTAATGATTGTATAAACTTTATTCCCATATATTTAGCCATCATCTTTGACAAAATTCATGCACAGTTGTGGTGACAGATTCTCAAGAATGAAATTTGATCAATACAGAAATATGAAACACTGCTTTGTCCCAATTCAAGAAGCCCTTAACTAGTTTGCCTTAGCATTAGCTGATGACGAGTATGCATTGGGTATTTTAGAAGTACAACTAGTAAAGGTAGTAAGTATTTGTCGTGTGAGAGGTAGGGTGACACTATTCTACTTCCTAAATCTTTACAACACAGGAGTGTGCCCACAAAACAACTATGTATCTAAAATATCAAATGGGAAGCATGTTATTGTTACTTAGGCAGCAAGATAGCAAGTTTAAACTATAGACTTTTAAAGCACATACAAATACTGTACAAGATAACTGCCATCTTAGAACCATTCTGCACCATATGATCAAGGACAAGGAATGCTTCTTCTACTATGGTGCCTACTGAGACATATTCAAACATCACCTAAAAAGTTTTTTTTTTCTTCAGACAGATTGATTTTAACCATATATAATGTGTCACAATCCCATCCTGGGTATGTGTTCTCACATGCATGTTGTGTGTT
>NW_015228320.1:0-808 GCF_001447785.1 Gekko japonicus | reverse complement strand
AAATCTGTATATATTAGTAGGAATGAGATGCTAACATCCACCTTCCAGTGGCAGGAATCACAAGAACTAACCTTCCTGTCACTCCCCAGTACATATCCAAAGCACCATTTCTCTGGTGGCTACACAGAATACTGTTTTAGAAAATCAAAAGCTATGTACGTTCCTCACAGACTAACAACAAAAATAATGCAAAAGACAAGCCATGCAAGATTTCCCTTCCCAAAAAATAGACTGAAACAGCCATTGTTAAATAAGAAAACTATCACAAGGCAGCAAGTGGAGGCCAAGTGAAGGGCATGTAAATTGTGTATACCATTTTTCCTGTAGTCTTAATCTATGCTAAACTGGAAGAACATCCAGTTGATTTCACTGAATTGAGATAGGTTCCATGTCATTCAATACTGTGCTGTTTTAATCATTCACTTCCTGGATTCTCTTGGCTCAAATTTATGGAAGCATTTATGTAAACAGAAGGATTTCTGCCCACAGAGCATAATTTTGTCACTGCCTTCCTCCCACTGCAGACCAAAATGCCCCCAGGCTGCAACGGAAGGGGGGAAGTGAGACAGCCATGCTCTGTGGGCAGAAATCTTTCCATCACCAGAAATGCTCCAATAGATCCAACGTTCCCTGTCTGGACAGGGGAAATAAGGGAGTGAATGATTACAATAATGCTATATCGAAGCACATGTGTTTCTAATCTTAGTTCCCATTATGTATGGACTACAGCTTTTAGTGCCAGTCTGCAGATAAAAGGCCACTTTTCTTCTCAAGGTAGTCCAAAAACTTGTCTACCAGTTTGACTTCA
>NW_015228319.1:0-808 GCF_001447785.1 Gekko japonicus | reverse complement strand
TGTGGTTGGAGTGGCCTGAAGGCTGAGTCTATCTCTGAGGGAGCTCTGATTGTTTGCCTATTATCATTTGGTTTATTTACTTCTATCTATTTTGACTCTGTTTCTTCACTTGCTAGCGAAAGAGAGCTAAGAGTTAAACACAAGAGTGGAAGTTGTGAAAGCTAGGAAGCTAGAAAGTTAGAAAACATAGCAGCAAGAAAAGCCTTTGAGCTGCTCAGCCCGGTATTACAAATGTCTTTGATTTTCTTTAAAAAGAAATCAAAGGGAAGCAAAAAATACCTTCAACAGGTATCTGGACTTACACTGTGCCACAACGTTTAGTGATCACAATTCCATTATGTTCTTCCAAATTACCATAAAGTACATTATAGAAATTTGTTTCAAACTATTCAAGGTCACTGAAAGGAAAACGTTTTTTGGATCGAAGGAATAGCATCTTTTAAGCTATCCTGAGAGACTCAGTTTGGATCCCGAAATGCTCTGGAGAAAGGCAGGCATACAAATATTTTGACTCAGATACATAAATGAATGAACAAGAAGCACAAACACTCCACATAAAAATGTGACTCTCACTCTTGCAGATTAGAAACAACACACAAATGAGGTCCAAGGATGTGCTGTCACTTCTGTCAGACACACACACATCACACCACACCACAGCTCTATTTCTTAGCCGTTATTAGGCCAAATAACAAAAGAAAATCCAAGTTGTTTTTTCCTTTACCAGGGCTCATGTCCATTTAGGGTGTGATGGGAAGGGATCCAGTAGGGGAGGAGGGTATGGCCTGATTAGGGCAGCCAATCTCCA
>NW_015228318.1:0-808 GCF_001447785.1 Gekko japonicus | reverse complement strand
TGTACTGCTGCAGCTCAGAACACTCCTTTGCATAAAATGCCACTTGCAGACAAAGAACTACCACAGCTCAGAGCAAGCTTTTACTCACCTCTCCTTGCAGTCCAAAATGGGCTCCTTCCCCTGCAGTTGGAAGCTGTGCAGTCCATTTCTCCAAGTCGGGTCTCAGGCACTTCTTTCCCCTGAATGCCAGTACCTGTTTGTTAGCTTCTAGTTTTCTATCTCTAATGGGCTGGAGTGTGAAGATGGAGAGCCAATAGCTGTTCAGCTTGCAGAGGGGGGCGGAGTTATCCCGAGATTGATTTCCTCCCTACCGCTTCAGCTACTGAACCGGCTCTCGCCGTATTTCCTATGTTAGAGGAGGGCCAAGTGGCAGCCTTGTGGGTCTGTTCTGGTGAGCAGCAGATGGGCTCACCTGTGTACCACCTCAGATTGCAGGTGGGGTCTTGCAGGATGGATTGCTTCTGGGGTAAAGCTGTTGGACACACGTTCAATCACAAGATGCACCTGCAGGCTGAAATTGTGCCACAGCACCTGTACATGGGAAGAAAAGCTTTGTGAAATCTTTTCAGAGAGTGGAGTTCCTTGTATTGTGAGCTACTTTGCCATGGGCCATGCTTCAGTGATCAAAGATCCATACCTGCACTCGATATTTTGCCTTTAAAATTGCTTGCATAAAGCAGCTTCATTAGCATAGCTTTTAAGGATTCCTTGTGGAAATGGCATAATCTGCCAAAGACCAGTGGGTTGTGCTTCTAAAACTATTATTCTTCTGTACAGCCATGAGGACTAGAAACATGGCTTCTTTAAA
>NW_015228317.1:0-808 GCF_001447785.1 Gekko japonicus | reverse complement strand
TTTTTAAAAAGAAGCCCGACAGGTCAGCCAGTCTAAACTCACACAAATGACAAGTAATTCAAGAGGTGAATTAAAGCTGGAAGTGCCATCAGTAGTGTGTGATGGGAACTGCAGCTTCTTGCAGTGCCAGGAGCCTCTCCCAGTATGCAATGCCCTCATCCCCCATCTTCTCTGAAATTAGAGGTAGCCTCTCCAATTTGGCTTAACAGTTGGACAAAATAAGATTATTATTTCCACATTTCAGAAATCACCGGTGAAGCTTATTATAAAATCCACTGGGGCAGAAATAGATTTCAGATGTAAATCCAAAATGCAACCGTTGCAATGGAGAAAATCTGGGAGAATCTACTTTTGAGAAGTTGGAGTCCAAGGCCGATGGCAGTCCTCCAACACAGATGGGCTCTAGGTAGACAGGAAGGGTCAGAGCAGAGGCACAGACAGTTCAGTAGGAAAATCACAGTTCCCTCTTTTCATATGACTGAGAAGATGCTTTGCTTGCTCATAATCAGTTACTTTAGTTAAATGTACCACAGCTTCAGTAGGGATGAGTCGCAAAACCAAAACCAGTTGTACAGCAAACCTAATAGGTATTATGGCCAAGCAGTTGGTTTGAGTCCCTTCATACATACCCAAAATCAGAGCTTAACACCTCAACATCATTTTGAGACCTGGAAAGCACCTTCCAAATTAGAGGGAGAAGTACATAAAAGTCATTATTCATGGCAGTGGAGGGGGTGTGTGTTACATTGGTTTTAATATAAAACATTTAGACTGCCGGCCCCCCACCCCCTAATCAATTGAGCTGAAA
>NW_015228316.1:0-809 GCF_001447785.1 Gekko japonicus | reverse complement strand
GAGCAAATCAAACTGCCAAGCTGAGGCTGTCCTCCTTCGGCGGTTCGCCAGTCTCGGTGAACAACGAGAGCGACGGACTGGCGCGCGCTCATTGACAGTCCGTTCCCAGATCTTCCTCTGTGCTTCTCCAGCCGCTTCTGCAGCCAGCATCGAGTACCAACAGCTTGTGCTTTTGAGATGTTATAAGTGTACAGACTCTAATTAGGGGTGCATGTGTGTTTCGTAATGCATAATCACGTCACCGAACGGAAAGCGCAGCACTGACCTTCGGGGCCCAAAGCGCTCCAATCAAAAACGTCAACATGAGAAATGACTACAGAGCTGGGATGCTAGTTCTGCAGAGGCCCGGAGGGCCGCAGTCTTTCGAAAGGGATGTCTGTTCCATTCCATGGGACTGTAATATTTTCTGCGAAGAGACAATTGGCTCAGCTGGCAACTGTACACAAAGCAGATTGCTAAATCTCTTATGCTTTCGTTCTTTCATAGCCTGACGCTCTGGAGTGGCGTAGCTTACCCTGGCAGATTCTTTTGTGCTCGTTTCTTTTGGGTGGAGGGGACCACACAGGAGAACATCTGGGTGATTTAGCCCTGGGTCAGCACCCTGGGTTTCATTGACCTTCAGCCGGCAGCCCGACCCCACCCTCAAGTGGATCGTGTCACCAATGTAAGATCGGTTGAAGGTCAGGGCCCTCCATGGTTACCAGAGTAGACTCCTCTTGCTAAGGATTCTGTGCCTTCTGAGCAGCCCATCAGCAATGAAACCGTCCTGACCTGGACGGCCCAGTCTGGGAAGCTAAGCAGGGTCAGCC
>NW_015228315.1:0-809 GCF_001447785.1 Gekko japonicus | reverse complement strand
TTCAACAACATAGTGTCTCACACTCTTCAAACCTGCAATTAGTTCCATAGAGAAAAAAGACAGGTACAGCATCTAATTAGTTTTTAAAAAGCAGGACAGTCTACTCAAGGAGCTCTTATTTGACCCTCAGACCCAATTGTCACTGGAGAAATAAACTTGTGCTTGAGTTGTAGCACTTCAGACTGCAAGAGCTGGCTCACATGACTGAATGTTCTGGCAAGGGAAGAAAAATAAATGTAGAATATTGGTATGTTTGGGAAGGGACTGGCTAGAAACGTCTTTCTGACATCTAGTTTTCCACATGGAGGGAACATTTTTTTGTATTGAAGAACACCTATTCTAAAATAGTCCCACCTGTATTTTGGAGTAGCCAAATACATTCACCACCTCAGTGAGAACTAGGCCACAACACAGTGGGTGGCCCTGCAAATCACTCAAGGCCCAATCCGTTAGTGAAAATTCAGCACACAGCACACATTATAGCTGGCCTCATAGCAAAATAGTCAATTACCAGTGTAGTCCTAGTCCAGTGTAGACTTCAGTGGACTAAGAAAGGTGTAATGGGATTGCACTGTAAATCTCTGGCACACACCTAGTTCCCTTGTTCAATGAATGACATTGTTCCACTGACCACACTGCATGCTGAACAGCAATCTGAATGTGTAATAGGGACACCACATGGGCTGCTGCAGCATTCATTTCATTCCCCCTGAGGTCATTGTATGTTAGGCTTGCCATCCTCCCAATGGCATCCCCGATGGGGGTGGGGTTTCCCCCACGTTCAGGGGCCCCAATCCACCAATGGCCAG
>NW_015228314.1:0-809 GCF_001447785.1 Gekko japonicus | reverse complement strand
AAAAAAAAAAAGGATGTTTGTTCTCCGTGAAGAACAGAATTCCAAATTGAAGAATCAAACAGTTTGTGGCGTTAACTTCTGTTATTTACTCACAGTTGACGTCTGACTGTTCTGAGACTCTTCCAAAATAAAAGCGTTGATCTTAACAGTGCTTAATTCCTCGGGTTCACATTTGGATGTCTCAGCAACCAAACAGAAAGAAAGAGAGAGAGGCCCCAAATTCCCCACCAAGGTCCAGTGGAGCTGTCAGAGACCTGAAGCTACAAGCGAGTCATCTGCCACAGCGTTTTCACACCCTCACGGGAACAGCAACCCCCCAGCAGAGTGGACCGCATTCCTCCTTTGGTTTCGGAAGTAGCCTCTCCCCTCTCCCTTGCCGAGGGTGGGGAAATAACTATGTCAGGATATTGGACATAAATTCGTTGAAGCGTTTTGAATACTGCTCTGGGTTAACCGTGGAAATCTCTGCTCCAGCCTGGAAGACAAACAAGCAAGCAAAGAGGTTAAAGCACTTACGTTGACACAAACGTAAGACTCAAACACTGTCAGCAGATCCTGGGTCCAAGTTCAGACCAGGGCCGACAAACCAACGGTTCTTTCCCACGACTGGACCATCCCCCCAGCGGACGGGGAGGAAAGGCGGTCTGGTAAGCGGGAGCGCGGCTTCTTCTCATGCAGGAGGGGAACCAGGAGGAAACGACGGGCCTCTAATCCGGCCTCCTGGCTGCCTCTGACTGCACAAGGAGGCAGGATTAGGAGCATCCTGACAAGGCCCCAGAAGGATGTGAAGAGGCATCAGCAAACAGTGA
>NW_015228313.1:0-809 GCF_001447785.1 Gekko japonicus | reverse complement strand
ACATGGGGGAGGGCAATATCCTCATCCTTTGCCCTCCCGTAAACGATGCCGTTGGCCAACGTGAGGGAATGGGAACGACCGGACGCAAAGAGGGAAGGCCGCAAGTCATTCCATGTACCATCGTCCATGCGCATGGAATTCGCCTTCTGGAGGATATCCGTTCCCCCCACCCCTCCACACACACACACACAAGCCCGTCACAGGAAATATATGTGAGCCATAAATGCAAACAAACACACAGTTTTCTTCCACAGTGGATCTTGCGGATTTTAGTCACAGCGGAGTACTAGGAATGAACTTGGACAGCCAGTTAAATTTGGCGGGCGAACGAGCAAATCGGAAACAGCCGAATTTTCTCCGGTCTCTTTCCCACTCCATCTCAATGCGGCCGGGCCACTTCGCGTCCGCAGTTGTCTCCCTGAAGTCCGACCAATCCCACGCAAAGTTACTCCCTGTCTTTTTTGGGTTTAGACCGCAGTCACTCTGTACAGGATTGCGCTCATCAATCTATGTAATCGTTTACCAGAATGTCAACAGAAAAACTGATAGCAGGGAGGCAGCCCCTGTCGGTCTACCACAGCAGAATAGGTCGAAAAAACCAGTGGCCCCTTCAAGACGAAGGAGACTTATTTCGAAATGAGTCTTCCTGGGTCGGCAGCCAACTTCATCAAACTACACAAAGACTCACTATGAAATAAGTGTTGTTAATCTTTAAGACACCATTAGGTTTATCTATTCGTTTTCTTCACCAGTGGGCCCCAAATGTGGCTTACAGCGGTCTCCCCTCCATTTTATCCTCAAAGCAACCC
>NW_015228312.1:0-809 GCF_001447785.1 Gekko japonicus | reverse complement strand
AACAAGGTTTCATTATCACATCACGGTTGCTTTTTCTTACGAAGTACCACCTCAACGTGCCCACAGGTGTGTGCCTGTCTGGGACAGCAGCATTTTCCTTCACAATAAGGACATTATGAATGTGTCCCTCTTTTCACCTGTGAAATACTGGAAGGTGTACAGAAAGGGAAATGGGTACAGTCATTCCTTTGCCCGATCAAAAACGGATGCTAGGATTGCTCTTTAATGAGGTCATGGGGTAACATTTGGCGACTTGGCTTTCTCAACTCAAAGCGTAGCTCCTCAAGCTTCAATTGTTGCTGTACTTCTGTGAATCAGACTCCCAGAATAGATACAGGGAACCAAACGTACAAAAATATACAACTGATTCCTTGAATCCTCAGCATTAGAGTCAATTAGGCCAAGAATGTGCTTGCTGCATGATTGAGCCAAGGAGGGATATAGCAAAATAGCTGTATATTTGCCTAAATGGGTCCTCCCACGGAAAGGAAGGGCAGATTTTGGAATTTTTCCTCCTTATACGATAGAAAGAACAGCACAGGCCAGCTCATTCCTTGTCATGAAAAATGGCCTCGTCTGTTTCTTCAGTGTGTCACTGTAATTCAAGAGAGGGTTTTAATCTCACGATTTGGGGGGGGGGATAATCAACTGTTTTAAACAGAGGGGGTTCTGCAAGAAGTCCTAGCAAATTTCTCTACTGTATACATTTCATGCAGCCATTGAGTTTTGGTTGCGCAGACTAAAATAAAGTATCTATCTTTCTAGAGAATCTGAGGGATTGGGAGAGATATTAACCCTACCTTCTAGAT
>NW_015228311.1:0-809 GCF_001447785.1 Gekko japonicus | reverse complement strand
TTAGAGGGAGTAATGGAGAAGAAGAGGGTAGTTAAAGGCTGGAATGTAACCTCCACATGTAAAGGCTACGTACTTTGAAATGCCAAGTGCTGGGGGTTTATAGTGGGGGCAGCTGTGCCCTTTGTCAATATTGATTGGTTTCTCAAAAACATCTGTTTAGAAACTGTAAAAAATTGAATGCTGAACTAGATAGGTCACCATAGCAAGTAAATTTGGATTTATGGGTCAGCATATCGAAAAGGTTGGGAACTGCTGTTCTAGAGGAGTTGTGGAATATGTACAGAGGTGTGCTCATGACTGGCCCAAACATCCAAGCAATGCTTAGCAAATGGAAACATCAGTGATGATTGTAGTGATGGTAGCTCCCAGCAGTCTGGGATACCAAGTACCTTTTTTATCAGGTACTTCCCTAGTTCAGTTTGAAGTATGCTATTAATTACCATTGCTTGAGCAACCTAAAAGAGCAATCTCAGAGATCCCAGAAACTGGGGGTCTTCAAAAATGTTCATGTAGCTTCAGCAGTGTGTGAATAGTGTATCATAGCAGGTTTTTGAGGATCACTTTGTAGAAAATGAAACATGGCTGAGAAAAACATGATCTTGCAGGCATGTGTGTAATACAGGTTCGTCCACCAGGCAGCAATGGTTGGCTTCACCTCTTTGTTCCAGTATTTATTCTATAGCAAACTGGGTTTGCTTCTGCATATTGAATGGAACAACCCATAGAGCACCATTTGCTGTGCAGTGGATCTGAGACAAGATGCTTACTCATGTGTGGAAGTCATTTAGAGAGCAATCCTAAGCAGATCT
>NW_015228310.1:0-809 GCF_001447785.1 Gekko japonicus | reverse complement strand
CTTGAAGGGTAGGCAGGGGGGAACTGACGCGCAAGGGCGTGACACCGGGGCACACAGCGGCGCGGGAAGGAGGTGTGGGGATCGTTTCTGTGGGGTGGACGTACAGCGGGAGGCGGGAATGGGTGGGGGCGTAAAGGGAGAGGGGTCCCTGGAGTAGGATGGGGAGGCGCGACAGGAGATTGGTATGCATGAGGACCGCGAAGTGGGGAGGTTTTGGTGGGCTCCATTGCTTTGAAAAGCGGAGAGGCTGTTAATCCGCACACACACCCAGCCCAACCATTGCACTCTTCCCGTATGCTTCAACGCAAGTGTGATTTACGAGATTAAAATTGCGATTCTCTTTAGTTACGATAAAGCTGTCCAGAGCAGGAAGCAAGTAAGCTTCAGCTCCCCCCACCCCCCACTACACTATTGTACAGTACAAAAATCTTGCCTGAAGGGGGTAAACTGAACAGAATTGAGAGGAATCTCTATTTTGGACCCCCGGATGTTTGTATCGCTCCCTTTTTCTAAGGATGAGATTCTTGTGTTGATTTAGAGCTTCCCTTTTTTGCTCTGTGTTTCCTGGCAGCAGCATGTGCGGCGCGTTCTATAAATGCAGATGAAGTTGGTAGGCGTGTAAGGCTTTATCACCCTTGAGTGCAGCGAATACTGTGTATCTGTGGAGGGTTGCAAGCGGAGTGGATCGATGGGCCGGCCTCTGTTGCTCGGTAATGGGTGTTCCTAGCTGGCTTTGCTAATGGTGGGGTGGGGTCAGCTTGGGATTCATTCTGGGAAGACTGGGCCAGCAGTGCTGAATGTAGGAGGAC
>NW_015228309.1:0-809 GCF_001447785.1 Gekko japonicus | reverse complement strand
GAAGCCAATGTTGGATCAGGCCAATATCGTCATCGTCATCTGCTACTGCATTAGTCACAGAACACTGACCTCTGTAGATCGATGCAGCAGACAAGCTAAAAAACACCCTGATGGCTCAGTCCTCAGAAGTAAGCTCCACAAAATACAAACTGGACATTACCAAGTAAGCATGCAGCCTTTGATACAGATCAAGAAATCCCTGGTTCAAAGCTCACCTTTTTCATGAGTTCAAATGGACATGAGCCATTCACTCTCTCTCAGCATCAGACCTGCAATATGAGAACGCTATTAATCTACCTCACAGGGTTGTGCGGATTACAAATGAGACAATGCCCACAAATTCTCTAAAGCGGTACATAATTTACAGCCAGCATGGTGCAATAGTTGGATCTGTGAAACCCAGGTTCAGATCTCCACTCTGCTACGAAGCCCATCTTGGACCGGGCACTCTCTCCGCCTAACCTCGTTTACAGGCTTTCTTTTGTGAAGATGATGCTCTAAGCCACCTTAGGACCCCACGAGGGAGAAAAGCAGGACATATTTATATTTATTTATTTAGATAATAGCAGTAATAATAATACATATCCAGGTAGAAGGTGACAATGTATAGAAACAAGTCCTTCTGTCTTAACTGTGTTTTTCTTCTTTTGCAGTACCTTTGCGTATGTAAGAATAGCACACTAAGCTATGCCTAACTGATGTGTGAATTACACAGCTCCAGGACATCGAGGTTTAATGCAGTTTGTATTTAGTTCCAACCACACCACGGTGACATGGTATACATGGTTTGGTGAGCTAGATGATAACCT
>NW_015228308.1:0-809 GCF_001447785.1 Gekko japonicus | reverse complement strand
AAGACCCCGAAATATCGAGCTCCAAGATCAAAAATGCAGCCTGATAAAAGGTAGCTTTGTTCGTACCCATAAACTATCGGCCCTCTTCTGTCATACTGGATCCAGATGTGAGAGCAGCATTTTTTATTCCCGTTCTCCAGAACCACAAGGAAGACTCTCCACAGCGAGATTAGTTCTTTTAAAATAGTTATGATGGAACCCTTCTCAACGTACTGCAGCACTAGATTCCATATGTCAATTGCGTCTGATGCACAGGCTTCCACGGTTTTGAATAGCTTCTGGTTGGTGAAACTCTGTCCACCTATGTGCCTAGTTGTGTGCTTGTTTCTTTTTTAAAGAAAAGGCTGTGTTTGGCAAACGCAGAGAACACAACTTTTCTTTTCCAAAGGTACATCACTGAACCGTGCAACCTATAATAAAAGGAATCCAAAAACATGAGACGGCAACCAGTTTATACTTAAATCTGGTCAGTGTTTTGTTTTATGTGGCTGTACCCTGACTATTTTTTGACTTGTTTGTATCATACAAGATGAATGTTCCTGTCCAATAATATTTCATTTCAGCCCAACCGGTTATTTAAACCAAGTAATGTGCTGTTTTTGCTATTGAATTGAGGGATGTGCTCTTCCATTATGGTTAGTTGTTTTGTGGATTTTTGGTACCCACCCATTTATTTTGGCTTATCCTAATTTATATTTATATATGGATGACAAGATGAACTTGGGAAGAGTGAAAAGACCATGTTTAAAGTTGCATACCAGCTCACAGGATATAAATCATTATAGGTTTCTAGTTCTTCTATATTTTTT
>NW_015228307.1:0-809 GCF_001447785.1 Gekko japonicus | reverse complement strand
AAAATTATATTTAGGAAAAAAATAAGGAAGAATTGTGAGTCTACAAGATCATCTGAGGAGACTTCCAGGATAATTATACCATAATGATAATAAATTGTGAAGTATCATGTATAGATTTCATACTTATAAGATATATCCTCAACAGATGGCCTAAACTTCCACAGAACATAGTAATTTTGTCTTGTTTGGCCTGAGTCATTGCTAAATTCCTATCTCTACCAGTCACTGGATGACTAATTTCTACTTCAGAATCCAAGATATAAGCAAATTAGAATACCACTGGTATGCTAATTATTACCATTCAAAGCACAGCTGCAACAACCAATAGCATTGTATGCAAGATCTGGTACAGTTCCACCTTTCTAACAACATTCCATTGACGCATGTAACTCTAGAGAGTACTTTTTGAAAAGAACAACCATAAGGCCTTAATAAAAAGATTGGGGAAAGGGAAAAAAAGAAAAAGGTGAGTGACACAATCAAGGCTTGCTGAAATATGGAAAAAATATCTCTGTCACACACACAGTGCTGCCAGCCTTTCTACTATGTCTATACCACAAGGGGAGAAATTTGACTACTCACATTGTGGTATTGCAAGTAAAGGGGATGGAAGACAAGTTGTGCCCCTTGTACTGCTTGATTGGAACTCCCTGTATGTTGCTTCAGGCCTACTCCTGAATCCTGTCCAATCAAACCAATATATTGCTGGTGGCTGAGTGTTTAATTTATGAGGAAAAGAACGGAATAGGAGTCCATGCTACCCATTTCTGACTTCAAACACACACACAGAGCAGAAGTGAAGCTAAAGG
>NW_015228306.1:0-809 GCF_001447785.1 Gekko japonicus | reverse complement strand
TCATTTTAGTCTTTCTGTTGTATTTACAGTCCCGTAGATAGCAAATACATATCCATCTGTGCAAAAACGTGCAAAGGGATTGATCAAAGTTTCTAGAAAAATCAGATCGTTTCACAACAATAAATGATCAAAATACAGCTATGTCAAACCACTGTAAATATATATTAGAACACAATTTAATTAATGCAAATTTACTAACACATAAGTGCACAGTCATGCATAACCGCATAATTGAAATGCAATTTAATTCATGCAAATTTACTAATGCATAACTGCAGACCAGTTAAAAACTAATCCATAAAGAAGCCCCAACTAGCAATTCCATACTTGGGAAACTCAGAATACTTTACAGCTACACTGAAAATACACCTTTGGAGTACTAAACTTTTTGATTTAGTCTCCGTTGGAAGTTCTGGTTGTAGAAGTTTTGTGGCACAATTTTTCTTGCAAAGGGAGAACTGACCTTGATTTCCTGAGAATGTGAATTACAAATCAGAAGTATTGGCCCCACATGAGGACCAAAGATGAAAGCATTTCTTAATGAAGGACTTCCATATTACATTTGGGAAGATTTGATTAGCAGCAACTCCTTGACATTCAACAACTCACTTTAACCTATAGATTTGTGTTAGCAATTTTCAGCTGAGTTCTCAAATATATCAAGTTTTTTCGATATGCACAATCCAGCCATTTCCTTTTCTTGACTGTAGTAAGTCTTTGTGCAAAAGATGGCTTGAAGTTACGTGTATCCACACAGGCCCTTTCTGGAAAGTCATATTTAATTGGTTTTAATTGTTACTGTGGATTGT
>NW_015228305.1:0-809 GCF_001447785.1 Gekko japonicus | reverse complement strand
CATTTGTGCAAGGGCTCACTGAACACCATTATTTTTGTGTAAAATAGTTTTAGCAGAAGAGGAAGCACACTCCACAGCAGACTAGCACACCTAGATTTTGTTCTTAGGCTAGATAATTAGTGATTGTTATTTTTATTAATTTTGTTGACTGCTTTAACTGTTAGTTATTGGTGCCATTGAGCATCTTTTATAAGCTGCCTTCAGCCCTTTGCAGGAAAGTTAGGATATAAATACTTTAAACAAGATACGTCACTGCATATGTCCCATCTTAATCCAGTTGATATTAGCCTCTGTGCATGAAATATTTATGGTAAGGGCATTCCAGGGACAGGTGGTCGGTGGCAGCTTCCTAGCTTCAGAACGTTTACTTATTAATACTTTGTTTATGAGATACATATGCTTAAATAATATACATAACTTTATGACAACTGTCTTAATTATTCAATTTTTAATGTACATGTTCATGTTTGTCTTCTCTGGAAAACTCCTAATAACAGTATTTTTAAAAATAAGAACTGTTTCCACATAAATTATTTTCATGCCCAAAACGAACAGCTGAGCTACACTTCAGACCGTGAGCTGGAGACTGCATGTTTGAAAGTGTACTGCCTGTAGCAAGTCAACAAGAAGGGTTCCAGCGTAGCCTTTTCTCACTCACATTCAGGGAGTCTTTTCCCACCCTGGGCCATCCTAGGAGAGGATAAAAATCTAATTATATATATTGTCTCTGTAATGCTGACATGTCTCATTTTGCATGATGGAAGGTATGGGGAAGGATTATTGAGACCATTGCCATCCTGTTACGTAAA
>NW_015228304.1:0-809 GCF_001447785.1 Gekko japonicus | reverse complement strand
GAAACCCAGAAGTATGTTAAGCATAAAAGTCAAGTTTCAAAACTGCATATGGCTGAATGGCTTTCACTAAAACCCAGCATTAAGGAAGACAACTAAAACTAGAAGACGGAGAAAAACTAGAAGAAAAAAATGGCCACAACCATTTACCCGGCCCATGCATGCATTTCAAAGAGAATAGTCCAAAGCCTCCCTGCAGCTAAATTAGACTTGGACCGACCCAGCACCTGGAAAGGAAACCACTTGAGAAGTTCCTGAATGTTGATCTATCTTCAGAGGAAGGGTCACAATGCCTAATTCTATATACAGCCTTCCAGCGACCACCAGAAGGCCTTCTTTAACAATAATAACAAGCATACAATGATAACAAACATACACATAATAACATTCCTATTTGTATGCTTTTTAACAACATTGCTACAAACCATAATGATTACCCTGACATCCCAATCACACCTTTAAACAAACAGTGGTCTTCCAAGCACAGTTACCCTTCGGAATCCATACCATTTCAGAAACATACCTTGCACTTTATAAATTGATAATATACTTGCCTCCAGATCTTGTAGTAGATCAAGTCAAACATGGTGATGAATTATTTATCTAGAAGCCTACTCCACAAAAATGGCTCACAGCTAGCACTGTGGTAGTGCGATTCACATTTGCGCTTGGTAACGTGAGCATATGGAATTGGCCAGCCTTCGCCCATTAAAAGCCCTCACCCCACACGTTGCCATAGGGGTAAAACTAGCAAACGACATCTAAAAACTTTGCATGCGTAAGCCACACATGAAGCTGCCTTATCCTGAGTC
>NW_015228303.1:0-809 GCF_001447785.1 Gekko japonicus | reverse complement strand
AAGTTATACAACCAGAATAAAACCTGCCATGGTAAGCAAAGTTGCTTAAATCTTTTTAGGCACTTCAAAATATAGATTGCAAAACTGCAGCCTTTTGGTTTCAGACTGCCTCGGTATAAGAGTTGCACAGGACTTTATACCGTTTTGAATTTTATTTCATTGCCGGTAAAGATGAGGTAGTGACTTTGTAATAACAAGATTAAAAAAACACACACCCGACCTTATTTTCGTCGACTTCCCAGAGATGAACAGAAGCAATAAGTGTTCATGTTCCACCATCAGGGTTATGTATTTTTCTTATTTTCAGCATCTTGGAAGTAATTTGAAAGATGGCGTGCCCTGCACTTTGGAAATGTAATCGTTCTGTCTTGCTCCTTTAGAGGAATAGCTTATCTCCACACAAAAATCCCTCATTCACAATATTTATGGCTGATTCCTATCGCTCTCAAATCACGTTATTTCCCCCAAATTGTTTTGGGTATGAAACTGTATTCTGATCAATTGTAATTTTAAAATCTCACATTATCTGGGGCTGCCCAGAGGCAGAGAATTATGCTGGCATCCCAGATTTGTCAAAAAGCAGCCCGTTCAAAGTAATCATGTTTCATGAGAAGAAGTTGAGAGTGAAAATGACTATTTAAAACTCGCTCGGCAGTGGACTTTCTTCCCTGGTAAAACTGCTGAAGAATCCAGTCAAGCAAGAATGTTTTTTTTAATTTAGGTTCTGCTGCTAATATTAAAATGCTTTCATGTGCGTCAGGGAAACTCATGCCTGCTTTGCTTTGCCTGCTGAAGACTGTGAGTGGCTT
>NW_015228302.1:0-809 GCF_001447785.1 Gekko japonicus | reverse complement strand
AGCTAAAATAAGATTTGGGCTGCTATTCCATGCAAGTCACCTACTTCATATCAATTTCAGTGGGGGGGCTTCATTGGTTTCCATGTATCTTACTGCCAACAAAGTATGAATAGACTGTCGCCTTAAAGTCTGATGGATTCTTATGCAAAAGTAAATCCTATCCATTTAAACAGGACTTGCTTCCAAACTAGTATTTCAGCCTTAACTTGCAACAACATGCAGTGATATTGAGTTGGAGTTTCTCTGCACAAAGGATTAAGAAACTAACCACAAAACTCAAGATTAATATCAGCCTATAACTTCTGACAGTTAACTGGACCCTAACAAGTGCTATCACACGCTACTTGCTAGTTAGTCTGTAAGGCTGCTTTGCTCCTACCCCAAGTTTGTAGGATCTGAATAATTTTTATTGGCATACTTAACCAAACCATATGCTGAAGATCAGTGTATGGGAAATCATCAAGTAGTGGGAATAGTACTCTAAAGTGGTGATCTCCAACATGCCGTCCACCAACATGTGCCTCGGTGCCTGCCTTCTTCCCCAGAGCAAAGAGCCAACCAACCCTGACTTCCTTTAATTTCACAGTAGCAGAAGGTGCTTCAGGAGAGCCAAGAAGGCATCACTTTTGTGTCTCCAGGGAGGAACCATCTGGAAACAGCAGTTTCCACCATAGTAAGATGTGTGGACTGCAGCTTTCCAACACTTTGAGATTGGCCTTAGCCCATGATGCAGCCGTTTTGTTGCTGGCCAGCCCACCTTCACAGCCATATTGTGATGGCACCCACTATATGTTTTCAAAATTCCAAAA
>NW_015228301.1:0-809 GCF_001447785.1 Gekko japonicus | reverse complement strand
TCTCTTTGGCCTGAAGAACTGGAAAGTAAGAGCAGGACTTCCTTGTGTAACAGAGGTGCCATCTTTCTTCCATTGCTTTGGACAGCCTCAGTAATGCTGGCACAGTATAAGTCATCTTAATGTTCCACTTTTGTATTAAACACACACCTGACTTCTGCAGGAACTCCAGGTAGCTATCAAGTTCTGTTTCTGTGCAGCAATGTCGGATGATCGAGGGTTCATAAAATTTAAATTACAGACTCAGTTTTCCTGAGGGTTGTGTAGGAAAAGGTGGAGTAAACCCTGCAGCCTCTACTGGCCAGGACTTGACTACATGATATGGAATTGATAGGTTTGTTCCTCTAGACCAGATGTGTGCTGGGAGTTATCTCTTGAAATTTGCTTTCCAGGCACAGAGGAGGCCAGTTGTGACCACTGAACATGGCTAAAGGGAACTTTAATCCTCCCCCTGGGCTGTCTCTCCCAGCCTGAAGTGACCCCAGGGGCTTCTATTTGTCCTGATGGAGAAACTTATATTGCAACCCAGTCCATCACATATGTCTTCAGCAGCTTATCCAGACTAGCTAGTGCACTAAGGAGGGTAGGTGACTTTGGCTACTGCATGAAATATAGCTTCTGCTCATATGCATGTAGCTTGCACACTGCAGCCTGGGAAATCATGCTGTGTGTTAACAGAAAAGGGACGGGAATATATATCGATATAGATATATTGGTTCTTTTCATTTATTGTCAGGCTTTGGCAATGGCTTTGGCTGAACCAGCAGAGGGCGCTCCTTGGCCAAGTATTCCCAAACCGCCGCCACCCACAA
>NW_015228300.1:0-809 GCF_001447785.1 Gekko japonicus | reverse complement strand
TGGCTGAGAGAGATTTCCAAGGATCTGTTATCCCAGTATTTGTTCTGCTCAAGTTCAGAGAAGCTGGTCACAGAATCTGCTCTGGCAGGGAAACAGCAATACTAGGCAAATAAAAGCTATTTCACCAAAACAGCAATTTAGCCAAATGTATATAACCCACCCTTCCCAACTTTAAATAGCTGTTGTGCAGCTGCTGAGAGAAAAGCAGCAGGAGGTGGCTATGTTGGCAAGCTGAAAAGGCAAGGGCAGCATTTCAGAATTCCAGATTTACTTATGGCTATGGCTTACATGGGGTGAGCCTTTATCTTAACAGTAAAGTGTAAAATGACTAAAATATTACTAGTCTCAACACAGCAGATATTGGGTTTGTCCAGTGAAATCAACAGTAAGAGGTTCAAAGCAAATAGCTTCTTCACACAAAATGTAATCATTGTAAGTTCCTTGCCACAAAGTGTTGTAATCAGACCCAAATGTAAATGTTTTCCCCCAAATAAATGATAAAATATGGAGGCTGCATCTAATCAGATAACACTGAGGCCTCCACCACTGAGAGGCAGTACACTTCCAGCTACCAGGTACTGGAAAACAACAGTACGGCTGTCACTTTCTTGCCTCAAGACACATGTAGCTATTTTGAAGAATAAACACTGGGATAGAAGATGCACTGAATAACGTAATGCTAACCACAAGGAAAACACTGCAGTAAGTATTACAAATACGGATGGGCACAAACTGAGCCACGAAGCAAAATCTGTTTGTGGCTTGTGTTAATAATAGGTGTACTGTCACAAACTTTTAAAGCAGTTTGT
>NW_015228299.1:0-809 GCF_001447785.1 Gekko japonicus | reverse complement strand
GTGAGGAGCATAATGTCCTTCAATACCTCTGTCTTCTCAACTACCATTATGCCTTGGATGCATCTAGTGTTAAAACATGCTATGAAGTGTCAAGAATTACATCACTGAAGGAATGGCTGATACCAGATGAGACAGGTGTTTCCAGAATATTAAAGATTAACTTTGGGATTTACTATGGTTTCATCAAAGAAACAGGTACTGTGATTTTCTCACTATTGCGGAGGATTTATAAATTTTGGCAGACTGACAACCAGAGTGAGTTCAGATCTTTCTCCTTTGAATCCAATATTTTTCAGTAAGCGATCAGCTGAAGTTTCACTGTTTAGTTATTTTCAGTTCTGGCAAAGAGATAATTCAGATAGGCTGGAAAATCATTTTTCTCTTGCATAATGTTATCAGTTCAAGAGACGGGAGAGATATAAACTCCCTTTCTTTCAGCATTTGCAAGTTCTCCATGTGGTGTTTTGATTGGTTAGAAACTATGGTAACTTTAGCAATAAAACAGAGTTAATGTCATCAAAGGAAGTATTTCAGGTTTCAACAGTGATACAGTAAAAAGAAAGAAAAGAAAAGAAACGGGCATTGCCATGTATCAGAAGGCATAAATAAGATGTTGTCAATTGAGATACCAGTGGAACCATGGAATTCAGATTTAATATCTTCTGACCTAAAATAAGATGTTTCCAAAAAACTATATACAGTTGGTATTAAACAACAGGGGAACACAATGGCCAACCATCTTTGCTTATCTCTTGCCTTGAAGATTGCCTAAGGGGTCGCCATAAATTGGTTGCAAGTTATTGTTTAAA
>NW_015228298.1:0-809 GCF_001447785.1 Gekko japonicus | reverse complement strand
TATAGCGTGTGTGGAGACATTGATTAGGGTGTAATGATATATGTCAGTGGCTGGAACTGTTTATGGTTTGTTCATTTTAATGGTTTCTTTGTCTTTGATTATTTTTACAATCCATTCTAAATACACGAATGGCAAATTTTAGAACAAATATTTTGTTGCATAGATATTAACATAATGTGTAACAGAAACACAGAAGTGGTTTGCCTGTCAAGCTGTCACAAAGGAATAGAGCAGCCTCGGGATCACAGTGCTATAGGGCACCCACCACCATTCTGCTAGCAAAACCTCAACAGGACCTCTGCATGACTAAGGGGTATTGGTATATGGTAATGAACAAGAAACAGGAACAGATGAAATAATTTGTGATTGTCAGGGGAGGAAAGGACATAATTGATAGGAACAGAGGAGGGCACAGAACAGGGCATGCCTGGGGGGAAACAAACTAGCATGAGAACCTATAAAAGCCCAGCCACATCAGAAGAATCAAGGGGGACTGTATAAATGTGGTCCATTTCTTAAATATAGGTTGTAGTTCTGCAACAGGGCATTGAGTACAGGGTCCCTCTCTAGAGAAGGGAGAGAAAGTCTGACAGTTTCTAAATAAAAAACAGAGCGAGCAATCCAAGAAGATTAGAAGGTACCCTGACGTTTACTCCTGTCAGGCCACTGAATCCCTGGGGGCCTTCTCCATTGTGCCATGTTTTGCACTCTGCCGATGGGCAGCAGGCAAGAATGGGAGATGCTATAGTATATGAGTCCCAGGTCAAGACAAGATCCTGATGTTCTTCCCATTACTCAAAGCCAACCTA
>NW_015228297.1:0-809 GCF_001447785.1 Gekko japonicus | reverse complement strand
AGTACTTTCATCTCCATTATATGATTGTTGTTTCCTGACCTTTCTTCTTCATAATAAATGCAATGTAACGCTTTCTTCCAGTCTTGTTTTCCAGGTTAATACAGACACCTATGATAAGATATCTGTTTGCATTTTAATGCATTCAAGCATCATCTCCATTATTACTTTGACAACCCTGTAAACCCTTAGTTGGGTAATCAAGAGCCGCAAAGCTGCTGTCCACGTGGACTGGTGCTGACATTTCTCGGCCGGCTACAAGAGCCTCTCCATCTAAACCTAGAGAAATGGCAACAAATGGAACAAAAGTTGCTGATGGGCAAATCTCCACAGAACTCAGCGATGCTTCAATCACCAATGACAAACCTAAAACTCTGGTAGTAAAGGTGCAGAAGAAAAAGGGAGACCTTCCAGACAGAGACACCTGGAAGGGAAGATTTGACTTTCTTATGTCCTGTGTGGGTTATGCAATTGGCTTAGGGAACGTGTGGCGGTTTCCATACCTTTGTGGAAAAAATGGAGGAGGTACATGGTTCAATTTTTATTTAAGTCTTTTGAATTTTTTAGTTTGGAATGCAGATATTTCTGTTGAAATGCGGGCTTATGTTAAGCTTGTATTATCAGCTACTGATACAGCACAAAGTGAAACTTATGATAGCAGTTTATACCTCCTAGCATAGGTCTGCAAAAATACACGGGGGTGATGTATGGCAATCCACTTGTGATTTTGTGGGGCTATCACACATTGAAAATGCTTGCACAATATAGACTTAATTCACGTGTTACAAGAGCTGGAGAAGCTCATATGGGGT
>NW_015228296.1:0-809 GCF_001447785.1 Gekko japonicus | reverse complement strand
TAAGTGTTGGGTGGTTCACGGACAGCTGAGCTGACAAAAACATCTCCAAGCATGATGTTACAATGATTTTAGCAGCTTTGGAGGGTTTATTTAACATTATAGTTGCTGCTAGTTTTTTGGGGAAAGAAACTAGTTGGTTATAATTAGTCATTACTTTGGTGTTGGTCTTTTTTAGGATCACCCTGAGCAGGGTGTGTTGTTTCTCGTGCGAGGGCTGCTCAATGTTATCCAGGACTACACTTGGGAAGATAACAGTGATGATAAAGTCCGGATTTATGCAAACGTTCTGCATCTTCTCTCGGCCATGAATCAGGAGACCTACATCTATCATGTCGACAAAGGTAAAGTGTGAACTTTTGATGTGTGTAGGGGTGGCTGCATTTTACTAGAAATCAGCCTCCCCCAAGTCATCATATCAAATGTTGCCTCACTAAGGACTAGGGGATTATTTATACAGCTTGCAATCTATGCACAGCAAGTAAATGTCCACTTTCTCACATTCCTCTATAGTCCTCATTCTACGGCCTGCGTCTCAACCCCAAGGAACATCATGGGGGTGCTCACCCTTGTCCATAAGGGGAGATTCCAACTGTGAGCAAAAATGGAGTTTAGGATTTGAGCCACACATACATAATCAGTAAAATACAGGACCACTGACTATGCCAAGGTATCTACCTTCTCAAATTTGACAGTAAGGAGAAAACCAAAGAGAGGGCAGTGATGGGTGACACAAGTGTAACAAGGGAGAAATGTGAGCATGTGTCATTCCACATACTTAGATGTGGCCCTGATTAGAGATGTAAAATTTC
>NW_015228295.1:0-809 GCF_001447785.1 Gekko japonicus | reverse complement strand
GGAACTGTGCTAGGTCCTGTGCTACTCCTCCTGTGGCTCAATACTCCTCTTGTAGATCAATAATAAATAGAAGAATGATGTATGGATTCTAATTTATGTGGGGCACATAAGAAAAACCCTAGAAGCTATGACCAGAACATAATGGAAACATGAGATTTTGGTGCTCTAAGTTTTCTTGCCACATCATGTAGCATCCTGTGAAGTGGAATCAGGATGGGACAATCTTGAGTGTGATCAAATCACACATTAGTAAATGTGAGAGAGAAGGTACAGGGTTGCCGTTTCTGGAAGCAGCTACTCATCTTCCATACCATCCAGTTCCAGTCTAACTTACCTAAATGCAAGTCCTTTCAATGGGACTTAGCTGTGACCAGCTTTATTTGGATTGGATCATGTAGGTGTTATTTATGTTAAGTGCAGAGAGTCATCAAGTAAGGACTACTAAATGGGGGAGGTATGAGATGCACTTCAAGAAGAGAAGACAGCCACTTCACAAACCATCAAGGGTGATCTTTGTGCCATGTCCTTGGAACTGTGAAACATGCCTAGACCAAGCAAGGGATTTCCTGAGTAAGTATATAGGCTGCATGACAGCCTGTGTCAATACAGATTTATTACTGAAAGGTGGCTGACAGGATTCTGAAAGGATGTCTGTGGACCTAGTAGTGATAGGAAATGTGTAAGTTTCACTAGATGTTGCATCTCCCGTTATGAGCTTCTCACAGATTCAGAAGCATTTAAAATTCAGTCCATTATTGTGAAATCATGGAGAAAAAGCCAAGAGGTTGTCCAAAGTAGAAATATCTTAT
>NW_015228294.1:0-809 GCF_001447785.1 Gekko japonicus | reverse complement strand
GACTGAGAAACAATTAAAAACAAATATGCTTCCAGTTATCTAATCAAGCCCGGAGTCTTCTCGATGTTTGCTAACAGAACAGCTCTATGGAAGTATAGGCATTAAGAGGCTCTTGCATGCTTATGGTTTTCTGTGTGAAATGGCCCCTGTACCACATTCCACAGTATACATACATCCCCTTTTGGCTTGGTGTGGGTTTTTCTGTAGTCCTCAGAGCAGGCAGCAGCTATTTGCAGGCTTGACTGGACCCACAGGAGAACCCCCTATGCTCCTGCCCAGGCATGTTGCAGAAATTTGTGTTAGCATACCTTTTTAATATATATACATTTAAGATAACTAGCTGAGTTTGTCAATGAATAACTTTTAGCTTGCAGCTTGAAACAGCTGTTAATACAAAGCCTTGGTTGTACCTTTAGCCGTGCTTCCATTACAGGGTCTCAGAAGAGCGAGCGCTCTCAAGCAAAGCTTGGCAAGTCTGAAGTTGTTTGGAGTTTCAGGTAGTTTCAAAAGGGTGAACCCCCCTTTCCTTCCTCATGCCT
Organism: Gekko japonicus; assembly: GCF_001447785.1. Classification (NCBI taxonomy): domain Eukaryota; kingdom Metazoa; phylum Chordata; class Lepidosauria; order Squamata; family Gekkonidae; genus Gekko; species Gekko japonicus. The sequence goes on along the minus strand of NW_015228294.1, from coordinate 270 downwards.
GGATATCACTGCCACGATCCACTGGCAATGGGTCTAAAAATGGAAAATAGAAAATATCAAATTTATAGAAAACGAAAAGTGTATTGTTTGCACAGAAGTGGTCTCCTACAAGTCATAGTAGGACTACCAGGATATTTGGGTACCAATTTAAACTTCGTTCAAATCGATAATACTGAGTTTCTTCTATGCATTATTAAAAACATAGCATATTGTTGCCAACATTATTCACATTCAGACAAGAAACCTATTCTGAGACTTTGTCTATGCTAC
>NW_015228293.1:0-809 GCF_001447785.1 Gekko japonicus | reverse complement strand
AACCACTTCCAAGCCCTTTGATTTCTGTGAACGTTTTGAGCACCTACTTAGCTCTCTCACCCATTGAAGTCGATGGGACTTAGGTGTGCTTCACTTTGCCTTGATCATGCCTTTTGTCTGCTATAGTGAAAGTACTTATTCCTGAAGTATAGTGAAGGTACCTAGTGATTATTTCTATGATATTTAACTGCGGCACTGCTTATAGCCCAATCCTGTACTCCACTGTGCTGAGGCACTGCTGCACACAGGGCCTGTATTACATTCACAATAGCCAAAGAGCTGTGAAACCAGGCAAGCCTGTCCAAGGCTGATACCGTGTCGCTCTTGCAAATGAAAGCAGCCAAAAGGATAGGATAAATGATAGGTAAGGAAAACTGAACGCCTCATTAAATGCAGTAGCACAAGGGTTTGCTTTCCTCACAGCTGTTCAAACCATATTTTAAAAATAGAATTGTCTTCATTTCAAGGGCCTTTCTGGTAGTAAGAGCTCTACCTTTCTTTTCCCCTCCAGGTTTAATTATAAAAGATACTGATGAGATACAGAGAACACACCAGAAGAAGAAGGCAATGGCAATCTTTTTTCTCTCTTAAAATATTTATTTTTCTCTTTGTAAAAGAAAATGGAAGTAATGAAATGTTTTTTAAAAATAAAATTAGATAGGCAGAACCAAAATTCATGGTTAAGTACAAAACTAAAGGATTATTCCCTGACCAAGTTCATGTATTAGTTCCTCCAAGTTAAACAGGCATATAAAAGTTTTGCAGAATAAGAAACATGGGGTTTTCAGCCACACACAGCTATTATTTAT
>NW_015228292.1:0-809 GCF_001447785.1 Gekko japonicus | reverse complement strand
GCAGATGAGGGGTGGAGGCAGTTGCAAGAATGCAGTCTGTAATCATGCAAATTGAAAGATCCAAATTTTTCAGATGCAGACAGTCAGTTAAATAATTGGCTCCCTGAACGTGCTCACCAAGTAAGTTGTGAGCCAAATCACAGGCAATTAGACAGACTTCATAATGGGTGGGTGGGGGGAAATGAGCACTGGGTTTCTTGTTTTTTGCAACCCCTGATCCATTCCGGATCTCACTTTATCAGATATGACTGACAATGGGTGCTAGAAGCCTTCCTGGCGTCTCCTGTTCCCCAGATTTACAAAGGGATGTAGCAAGAACTGCTGCAATATGACCTTAGACTTCAGGCCATGGGTAGAAGCAGCACATAGCAGCTTCCAGGGGTTCTGGGAACGGTAAGAAATGTAGTTCTCATGCTCACTAGTGTACCTCAAGTGTGTCACATGTTCAGGACTCGAAATCTGTCCCCACTTTGCAGTTCTCCTCTCTTGACTTGCAAAATTGCTCAGGTGGTTTCACACTACTGAATAGCATTCACTAGCTCATTGGAATGGTTTTCATCTTTAAGTGTGTGTCAGATATTGAACATCAAATAACAAATGAATGTGGTGAATGACTATTACATGAGTATTATCCATTTAAGTAAGTATCCTCTACCCAAATTGGACAGCGTCCCTCATGTACTAAATAATTGATCGCCAAGGTTATGTGTCTGGGTTTCACAATGCCCACTGATGTATTTTCTGGCATCCACCTCTTTTCCACAACAAAGAGTTTTCCCTGATTTCTCCATCTTACTGGAGCAGGAGGA
>NW_015228291.1:0-809 GCF_001447785.1 Gekko japonicus | reverse complement strand
ATGTTATACTTGTATACCAATATGAAAAATATGTTGTATGTATTTTGAAACTTTGAAAATTTAATTTAAAAAGTTTTTTAAAAACATATTCTGGACAGCTTTTCCCAGTCAAAGTAGACAGAATGTTACATTTGTAAGTTTAGTAGCTGGGAACACAGACACTTGAGACAATTCATCCATAGGTAACTCCTGTGACATTGTCTTGAGACAAGATGTTGGACAATCTAAGAAATGTCTTGCTGAATCAAGTTCAGCTTTCTGTTCCCAATGTTGACTGGCTGGACTTCAAGCTTGCAAGCCAGGCATGAAAGTTATGGCCTTTTTTGGTTGTTTATTCCTAGCATCTGGTACTCAGACCAATAATGCTGAATGCTGCAAATTTATTCCACTAATGGTGGTGCTTTTCTCTAGTACAATAGTCTCTTGGGGGAAGGTTCTTGGTGCTGTGAATAGAAGTGGAATGTGATCTAACCCATTGGTCCATCTAAACTAACTGTCAATGGCTCTCTAGGATCTCAAAAAGCGAACAACCTTTTTTCAGCACTTACTACACTTTATCTGGAGATGAACAGATACTGAATTTGGACTTCTTGTATGCAAAGTATGTACCCTGCTACTGAATTATGCTCGCCCCTTTATTCACTGGCCTCTCCACTAAAAGGACCCAAAATAGCAGGTGATGTGAAAGATTTTTGTTGTCTGAGATCCTAGAGAGCCACTGTCAGTCAAAACAGGGAATACAGAGCTGGATAGACTGTTTCAAAATTAATTCAGAATGTCTTGACCAGATCATTGATAAAGCCAGCAAT
>NW_015228290.1:0-809 GCF_001447785.1 Gekko japonicus | reverse complement strand
CTCCACAGCTTAGAGGGAGCCTTGATTGGGACTCAAGGTGGATCCCACAGAATAAGTCAATACGATCAACAGGATGGGGCATCCGATGAACAGCACAATAGGAATTGGATTATAGAAAACAGAAATCTGACACAGAACTGAAGCAAGAACTATTGCTGGTGGATCAGGAAATCAGCATGATAGGTCCTACAGTATTGCAAATAACAAACAAATACTATATAAAATAGAAGTCACACATCCTGAATGCACAGTTGAGATAAACACAGAGAACCAGAGAGCCATCAAGAAGTGTGTGTTTTTCTCCTCATAAATTAAAGTCTCACGGAAACCAGTGAGGTAGGTTAGGCAAAGAGAAACAGAGACTGGTCTGATGTCATCTTTATGGGCTTCACTGCAGGTTGCAAAGTCCTCGTGTTTTCGGGGTTTTTTTCTCTTTCTTTCTTTCATGGAGGACATAAGGAGCTTGTTTTAGATGTGCGATGAGGGTTTTGTGCCTTTGAGACACTTTGTGTATCAGCCTCTCGTGCTAGTGACCATGACACATGAGGAGAAGCAGTGTCAGCGTTTCTCCCCACACTACTTCTATGTCCTCAGACAGCTCTGCATATCTGCAGTTGGCTCCATTGTGAAAACTGGCAAGGCTGAAGCCGTGGTGGTCCTCAGCAGAAAAGGGCTGGCACCTGGGAAGCAGAAAACTCCCTCACACATAGTGGTTGCCAGATCTGGCTTGGGAAATTGCTGCTGACTTAGGGGGTGGAGACTGGGGAGGGCAGAGTTGAGGAGGGGAGAGAGCTCAGCGGGGTATAATG
>NW_015228289.1:0-809 GCF_001447785.1 Gekko japonicus | reverse complement strand
GGGCTTGCAGGGGAGGGGGATTAGAAAGCAGCTCTCATGCATACCTTAATACTGGGGAAGTAGAAAAGGACTTTGCAGTATTTACAGTTGAGGCTTCTCTCGGGGCACTCCCGCTCGGAATGGCGCTCCTTTCCATTCAGCCTCACCGTGCCCTGACATGCCGGGCAGGTGACCAGCATGAACGGGCAGCTCCCTTCATGGCAGCTCTGTGGTAAAATGAGCAGCACACTTCAGTACAGCTAGACAAAAGAAACGGATTGACATCAGGCGCACAAGCTGCCGCTTGCCCGGCCGTCTGCAACAAGGAAGAGGTGCCCGCAAGCAGTGGCCCTTTCTGATGTCTAATGTGAGCCAGGGTCCTTTGCAAGCTGCCAGGGTGCCACAAATGATGGCACAGGTCTGCGTGGGCCAACGGAGGGGACAGGGTGGAATCGATGGTTGCGTGGGCTGCTTAATCTTCTAGACCTGAGGCCTGGTTCACTCATGCAGGACACAGAGGAATGCAGGGCACCACCTCCAAGCTTTATGATCCCCATATGAACTCCGTCCACCAGCAGAGCAGCGAGGATGGTTCTACCCTGTCCCCTCGTTTACAGTACCAGTACAGGCCTGTGGTCTAAAGGGCTGCTGTCCATTCTACCATCTCAAGTCTCCGCCACTGCAGTCTCCTATGTATGTGAACCGGGCCTTATCTGAAAGGGGGGCCAGAGGAGGGGAGACAACAGAACCCCCAGAATCCTGGCTGAAGCAACAAGACCAGTCCCCCTGTGGCGAAGATGACAAGCAGCACAGGCCTGGCTAATCACTGT
>NW_015228288.1:0-809 GCF_001447785.1 Gekko japonicus | reverse complement strand
AAAACTGCTTATAAAGTTAGCTGGCTCAGAATACAGTTTATGGGTGTGACGTTAACTGACTTATGGCGTATGACTCAGGTATGGATGAAGAGATACTCCCCTGACTTGAAGCACAGGCCCTGTGACAGTTCAACCAGAAAAGCTTTCCTTTCCAGGAAAAGCTTTCCTTTCCTTTGCACGGCTAGCAAAAATGAAACTTAGTGCTGCAAGTAAAGCACCATCAGAAGCCAAAGCATTTTATTGACTTGCTTACTTTCTTTATAATGCAACTTTCCTGCAGTGACTCAAGGCTGATCACAGGATATAAGAGAGTGCAATCAAACAGCATAAAACAACCAGTGAACAATGCAGCCGGACGGATTACAGAATTAGAGAACAACACAAACGATGAATTAAGGGAAGGTATATTATAGCTTCAGAGAGCAGTGGAACAACTTGACTTGAGTCCCGTAGCACCATGGAGACGAATGAGATTTTCAGGGTGTAAGCTTTAAGGGAATAAGGTATAAACTCTCGAAACCTTATATTCCCCAAATCTTGTTAGTGCCTAACATGCTACTGGATTCGAATCTAGCTGCATAAATAATACAGAAAGTGGATTCCGTGGACCTGACTGAGTGTGCCCAATCGTTGTGCTCCCTCCCGCCGGCCTCAGACTGATAGGGAAGAGGGTTTCCTTCACCCTTTCGGTGTAGTTTGGTGCAGTGCTTAAAGCCAGCCAGTAGGTATCAGCTAGACCCCACAGAAGAGGAGGAGCACAACCGGCATGACCTTTGTCTCATCAGGATTCAGTTTCAGCTGGTCGAACC
>NW_015228287.1:0-809 GCF_001447785.1 Gekko japonicus | reverse complement strand
TTCAGAATGTAGTGATCAGGGTGCTTACAGGGACTGGCCAGAGCAAGCACATCCTTCACACCTTATGCCAATTACACTGGCAGGTAGCATGCTTCCAAATCCAATACAAAGTGCTACTGTTAACTTTTAATGCCTTTAGTAGCTGGAGCCAATAGCATCTGGTACCTCTGTCTCTGGTGCCTCTACCCATGCATACCAGCTCACATGTGGAGGTTGACAGGGGAAATCTTATGGCAGGATATCCCTGTTGAAGAAATATAGTCAGTGGAAACTTACGTGAGGGATTTCTCAGCAGCTGCCCCTGCTCATTGGAGCTTTCTCCCCCCTGCGCTGCAGAAAGTTCCTTCTTTAGAAATATCTACTGAGAACTTTTTTTAATTCCAGAAGGCCTTTTTTAGTTAAATTTGTTGATGATATTTGTATGTTTTAAATAGCTGCTATTTATTTTAACTATTATATGTGACTTTAATATTGTAAGCCACCTTGTGTATTTATTGTTTAAATACAAATGTGAGGTATAAATATTCTCATAAATAAAGAATTTGGGGCTGCACTTTGTGCAGACTGAATCTATGCATGTTTATGTCTATGCATGTTCCAGTGACTTCAATGGAACCTTCTCCTTGTAAATTTCTTAACAGGTCATTTTTAGAAATTAAATTACAAAGTAAAACAATATGGGAAGTAAATTTTCACTGTGAATACTCATATTACATGAACCAGGATTAAGCTTCAGTTTGGAGAGCTAAATTCATCAGAGAGCTCTGACTCTCAAAAGCGTGGTCTCTAGGTGCTACTGGACTCAAATC
>NW_015228286.1:0-809 GCF_001447785.1 Gekko japonicus | reverse complement strand
ACCAAAGTCATGACTGGCTCTGTATTTTGTGGAACAAGCAACTGGGCACTAGAAAACACACTGATGGGTGTAATGGGAGCCATGGTCACTTCACTGGGGATGACTGAGCAACTGGAACAGCACTGGGGCCACAGCAGTGAAGCTCTAAGTTGCTCCAATGACTTGAAAGAAAGAAGTGGGGCGACAGATACCCCCCAAGTCCAATTGTTCAGGGCACCCAGCCTCTGTAACCCCCAGTAACTTTAAAAACGGCAATTCGATCCACTTACATCAATTTATCCTGAGCAAAAATCCTCCTTCCAGCTCATACTCCATAGAGCTGGATTCAAATGAAAGAAGATGAAACAATTTTTTTCCCCATATTGAAGGGAGCAATCAGCAAAGCACATGCTAATGTTAACTGTGAAATGAAAGGAATACAGCAAAAAGAGGTGGGGAGGGAAAGGCAACCCCCAAACTTTCTAAACAGTAATAGATGGAAAGAAAATACACAGACAATTCAACGGGACATGTAAGCACTGACCTTCCATGTGCTTCTGAGTTTGAAACATGTGCTTAATTTGTCTAATTCATGAAAGACAATGAAGGGTTGGATTCAGTTCAGCATTCCCCAAGGATCAAGGACCTTTGGCCACAGAGTGCAAATTGACCAGCCCCCCACCCCCCATGGCAGCCTGAAGTAGCCTCCTGCAATCCTGCCCCTGGGGGAGAGGGGACTCCCAAGAACAGGGTTTCAGGCTGCCTCGAAAAACAGGAGCTGAGCTAGTTGTGACCTTGCATGAGCGGAAATGGTGCACTGGAACCAACCC
>NW_015228285.1:0-809 GCF_001447785.1 Gekko japonicus | reverse complement strand
AAGTCTATATTTTAAATGTGTTAACATATAAAAAGGGTCATATATATTGTACATTAAGCTGGAGTCTCAACAAAGTTCTAACACATGCTTTAATGCTGTGCCCAAAACAGCTACTTTAAAGGAACAAGGATGTATACTTTCAGTTCAGCTCTTATTGGACAGAAGAAAAGATTTAGGGGTTTAACCAGGGCTTTGGTGGTCTTCTGTTGATTAATCCATTTATATATGGATCCATACATGTCTACTATTTGTGTCTAGTCCAAAATAGATCTGTGTTGGGGCTTTGATGTCTCTGTGGACTACTATAATGGCAACTCAGAAGATGTCCACAAAATCAACCCAGTTAGTCCAAGCCACTTGCAGAGCAGATATCTGTGGGTGTCAGGGTCCAGAGGCCGGGCCGTGGCCAGAAAACCCCCCACTGCCCAAACTGTGGCAATGACATCCCAGATGCCCCAGGTCTTGGCCCATACTCAAACACTCTACCCCTGCCAAGGCAACCTACCAGGGAGGGAACCAGAGGGAAAGGCGAGACCAGCATGGCCTTCCGCAAGCAGTGGCAACGTTGGCAGGCCAACGGAGAAAGGAAGGAAGCTGGGGCTCACAGAGGCAAGGCCGACCACAGCAGGCTTCAGGGGGGTGGAGCCCCAGACAGTGCAGGAAGGTCGGGAGACCGAGGAGGAGACAGCCTTGGCTGGTTGGATGACAGTGGAGATGGAAATGGTGCAGCCCCACCCAGCCCCAGCTGGGATGCAGCTAGGGCAGGGATGGCCATGCCCAGGGCAGAGAGCCAGTGAGGAGGGAGGTGG
>NW_015228284.1:0-809 GCF_001447785.1 Gekko japonicus | reverse complement strand
TTTGTCAATTTCAGGCAAGGAAAGTAAAAATACAGACCAACATGGTGTCCTGGTACGCTCAATGCTTTTCTGCGTTAACCTCCACCCTTGAAGCAATGCATACTTCCACTGCAAATCTACATGCAGAATGATATTAACAGAGAATTCATAAATCTTTCCATTGCATGAATGGGGTTTCCCCCTCCCCTTTATTCACAGGCGACAGTCTGCAGAGAACTCTTGAATTCTGCAGTGGTTTGAGGCGATCCTTATAATCCTCCTCTGATTTAATAAGATTAATGACATAAAATTAGTCAAGACAAGTGTTTGCCTGTTTGGTTTATCCTGCTGGAGTTCAAATTAGAGAAGGGAAGTGATTCCCCACCGTATTACTTAATTAGCAATAGGCAGAAGGAAAAAGAGAAGGGGAAAACGTGTAATAGTTGCAGGGGAAAAATATTTGTAGCTTAAAGGCCTTCCTGTCGGTGCAAAGAACTGAATCAGAATCACTTGGAGTCTTATCATTCCAAAAAATTTTCTTGGCTCTAACAGTGATAAAAAATTATGAATATACATTTTTCTCCATATATTAAATGAGATTTCAGAGATGAAAGATCCTGTTGTTTTCTGGATGAGACACCTCACACTTCATACATCAACATTTCCTTTTCTTCATTGGTTCAGATAAGGAGAACAATGAAACAGTGTTATCTCTTAACTTAGAATTCTGATAGCTGATTAAATTTCAGGCTGGCGTAGCCTTTTTGTAACTGAAATCAAAGTGACAAAACCAGTGAGGGAAAGTACTAAAAACAAGCGTAAACATGTAA
>NW_015228283.1:0-809 GCF_001447785.1 Gekko japonicus | reverse complement strand
CCTCTAGAGACGGGCTGACGTCCTCACACTGACAGTGGGTTCACGCAGGGGGATTTCCTAGTGGTTGTGCCCGAGTGTTTCCATACAGATGCTTACGTGGTCACGACCCCTGAACGCAAGCCCACCCGTAACAGGACACTCCTAGTACCAGAGCAGTTTCTTTGCTGCTCTGTCAGACATCCAGTTGTTGCCCGGTTTTTGGTCTGGGATCATGTCCGCGCTCCTCTCCGCTTTCAGGGTTACCGCGGGACGCTTTTCCCGGAATCTCTGCAAGCCAGCCTGGGTGATGTTCCTGCAGAAGTCCACCCGCAGTGTTTGCAAAGAGCCAGCGTAGAGGGCCGCGGCTTCCAGAGTCCGGTCGCTGATCCGGACGCAGTTTTCCAGTTGGAGGGTCTTGAGGAAGGAGCAGCTCTGGAGCAGCAACGCCACCGCTTCATCCGTGACATGGCCACAGCCCGAAAGGCTCAGGGCTAGGAGATTTGGGCACCTGAAAAGGCATGAACACTGCAGGTTAAGGGAGGAGGGGGAGGAGGAGGACCGTCTACAGGACTTCCAAACTGCACGGGGGCAGAGCACTCTTGGCCCACCAGGGGCTTCCTGGCCAGCTCAGGGCACACGGCACTGACCCCACCCAAGGCCGCTTCTTCCTCAGCCTCTCTGCCGTAACCTCCCCCAGCCTGCTTGGGCGGTTTGCACGAATGAGGGGAGGGGCTGAAGAGGGATGATTAGCCTTCTCAGCTCGGGATATCGGAACTCTCCCCCTCGACCCAGGCGCCCGAAGTAGGACATGCCAAACGAGATGGAAGCAC
>NW_015228282.1:0-810 GCF_001447785.1 Gekko japonicus | reverse complement strand
GCAGAGAAGTAGATGAGTGTCCCAGGTATGGAACTGGTAACTTCACTGAAGGCAATTTCAGCCACCATGCAGCTGGGACACTTGTCCAGGTTTGACATGGGTACCAGCTCTGAAGTAAAAGGTCAATTCACTCATTACAAAGCCCTTGTGTCCCCATGTGTCCCGTGGACAGTCATGTTCTGGGAACTCTGTGGTCAGAACTTGGCATACCTGAACCGGATTCAGATCAGGACTGTAGCATGTAGGACAAGGGATTTAACCCTGGTGCCTTTAAGCCTGGTGCCATTTGCCTGACCCGAAACACACTGGGAGAGCCCATATTTACATTGCTGGGGAACTTACATGTAGTTCATTAGAACATGTACATTTTCCCCAGCAGGGCAAACAGCAATTCCCTGAGACAGTTGCAGATTGAGAAATTACTGCAAAGAGAAAGCTTAAGGCCTGACTCCCCATTCACCACAGGCCCCACACACCTGGGAATTAGAGTCTGAGCACTAAACTCCCCCAGCACATCTAGTCAACAAGAATGAGGCGGATGCATATCAGAGATGAAGACTTTGTAATGTGAGAACTGGCCCTAACTGGTAGCGGCTGCTACCTTCTCAAGTTTCAGATCTCTCTCTGACCACCATGTGGTCCAAGATGGAGGAAGAGATTATCCTTGCATGTTTCTCTCTTCCAAAAGCTATGCAAAGATTCAGGGGCAGCACTACCCATGGGTGGTTTCCTTTGGGAGCTAGAGAGCTCTAGACTTACGGGGTCGTTGTAATATTTCCTTTGTTAACAAATATACAAGGATAGCATGAG
>NW_015228281.1:0-810 GCF_001447785.1 Gekko japonicus | reverse complement strand
ATGACTAGCTGATTGGCAGTGGGGAGCAGGACCTAGGGGTGGGGATCCCCTACCTCCAGTGGGGGGCTGGCAACCCTAATGTCACTTCCAGCCAAAGACTTGGAAGTTATGTCAGTGCATTGCTGCAATGTTCTACAAATCGTATAAAGGTCCTTGGTAAAATCACAGATATTGGGGGCAGGAGCATCACCCAACATGGCAAAGACCTAGAAGTGATGTTGACACATTATATGACCTCTTACCCTCCCTCTTCCCCAGTTGCTCCATCAAGCTGCAGCAGAGGGGAGAGGAGCAACTAGCAGGATATCCCACTGGCAGTCGATAAGTGGCAACCCTCAGATCCGGAGGATTCTGGTCTGTAGTTTCCTTCTCTAGCCAGTTGTTCTGGTGGCTCAGAGAATAGCTAGAGAAGGAGACTACAGACCAGAATCCACCAGAACAGCCCACCAGTTTCTGCTGCTCAGGCTCTCATGTTTGAGCCCAACATAAAACAATCCTGCACAAACGCTAATGATATAAAATTAGGAACAGCTCTCTAGCTCATGGTATATTTCCATCGTGGTATATTTCCAGTCTGGTCTTTGTGATATAAAAACAGGCTGCCTGCCCTTGTTGTATGGTGATCCCACCACAAAAACTTTCAGCGCTCGGTCTTGGTGGATGGAACTTGGCTCTTGCATAAGAAGTCTACGTGCAGATAGCAAGGCTCAGCTAAAGGCCCAGGATCACTTCACCTCTCAAAGACAGAACGGAAAAGACAATACCTACTTGAGTTAATGAAGAAAAGACAGGATAGCACAAATGCTTTGG
>NW_015228280.1:0-810 GCF_001447785.1 Gekko japonicus | reverse complement strand
TTTTCTGTCCCCTGAGTCAGGCTTTCCCATTTGCCATCAATAACAGATCTATATTTTTGCAGCTATTTAGCATTGACATGACCATGAGAGCGCTGTATACACTTTTGCCTTGAACTGATATTGTGCTTCATCCGCTCATAGTGTTTGAGGTGAATTTATATGGTGTCTGCTTTAATAGGCACATCATCTCTTTGTCAGCTGTTGCTTCATTGTTTGGCATGTTGTCAGGAGAAAAGGAGCAGTTTAGAAGGTGAAGACCTCGTGGGTCTTACTTAGCTGATAATGGACACATTAGTTTTACTTTGATATCGAGGGACAAAATACAGGCTAGGCTACCTCACTGAAGAAGTGTGCATGTATTGCAATGCTTAGAACTCTATTTGAGTGTTCACTATCTCAGTAATTCTTACAACAATGTAATAGTCAGTATTATTATCTCCTCATTGCAGGCTGAGTGCTGAGCCTGAGAAAATAAAGGTTGGCCTAAGACTACCTAGAAAGACCATGGCTGATTTAAACTAGGAACTGCCTATATTACGGTTCGCATGCTTAAGGAGTTTGCAATATTAACTCCTAGAATGTATTCAGTTGCACTCCCACTGCGTAGGTGTTTCAGTGGTGGTGTCCACACAGGGAGTGGCATGGGGTGTGATCTCCCCATTGCTGGTGCAGATGCAGTTGAAGAACAGCAGCAGTGGGGCTTCGAAATGGCAAGTTTCCCTGCAGTTTTTGTGGCCCAATCCCCCTAGCAGTAGTCACCCTCCCTCCCTTGGGACTTTTGCACTAGAATAGTGTTATATTGATATACCA
>NW_015228279.1:0-810 GCF_001447785.1 Gekko japonicus | reverse complement strand
AACTACAAGACAGCTTTCCTAATTAGAAAGACTCTCTGGAACATCAGAGCTGAATGCCTCCAAATTTCCGTTTTTACAATACTGGGCCTCTTATTTAGGAAAACAAACAGGCTAAAGTTCTTCAGTAATACCTAGAATAGCTTTTTAAAAGTCCCTAGCATATATTGCTGCAGAGGGATTTACTGATAATTGAGGAGGGGGTAAACTTAATTTGTAAAGGTACAATGTGCATCACTTACAAGTGTGCACACATATTGATTTTATTAATGAAAATTAAGCATGGAGGAATCTGCCTCAACAGGGACTGCTGGATACGGAAATAGAAAGCTAATCGCATTTAGCATTTGTCAGTTCCATCTTCAAAATTCTTTACACATCCTCAGTGTCAGTCCTTTGAATAGAACACTGGAGTTCCCAGCTGCCAGCCAGTCCTTGGCTTATGCCTGCCGATCGTGACATGCACTCTCTGAACAACAGATAAAATGGAAATGTTAAGTGTCAGATATAATGATCTGAAAGCTATCTTTGAATTTCCAGCTGGTCACAGCATGTTTTGAGTGCATTGGTACAGGTTGAGAATTTAGCCAGAGAAATACCTATTTGATTCAAGTATAAATATTCTCTAGCTCTGGCTAGGATCCTGTACCCTGATAAAAGCACATAACAAATCATACACTTTAAAAATACATGCAGAACACACCAGTGAAACATTATGGTACTGGGCTAAGCTGTCAGAATGAATGCACAGGTGGCTAATGCTACAGATGGAAGAGTCTCGTTTGTTTGATTGTATTCCGGGTTTTCACAAGG
>NW_015228278.1:0-810 GCF_001447785.1 Gekko japonicus | reverse complement strand
CGACCCTTTTGTTTTCAAAATTGGACCCCACCTCTACAGGGCTGGGTCAGTTCCACATTTCAGGAGACAGCAGAGGCCACACCGTCTTCTAATTAAACTCTGAATAATGGGAATAGTTACGGTGGGAATTACCGGAATGATGCCTGAGAAACTTTGGAAGCTGTCAGATGGCAGTTCCAACTGTATGCGATGGAGCTAGTCCAAGACATTGGATCCATCTCCCAGACAACCTTCCTGCATATGCAAAGAGGCAGCCCTCTTCCACCCTTCAACGTGTCAAGGCAAAAAATTACATAATGAAAGGGATAACTGCTCATACCTCCCAAAGTCTCTTAATGCGTGGATTACAAAGCACTTTGCAAGGGCGGGGCAATGGTGATGATTAACTTCACGGTGCAGAGTGGGAAGCTGAGCCTTGAACAACGTCCCCTCCTTCTGCCAGGCAGGTGCTGCTCCGTATGGCTGAGGCCTTGCCCAGCTAAAGCCCTGCAGCCGGCAGAACGTCCCCTGGAGGCAACCCTGGTTCAACTTTGAAATTTTCTCACCTTCCTGATGAGCCTATTACCCCCTCTGGGTCAGGGTGCTGCACCCAGTAATTGCTCTTGAGCTGCAATAAGCGTCACTTTGGAAATTGCTAGGGCTCTACAGGTGTGAAATATTTTCATAGACAGCTAGAAGAAACCGGACTGCTCTTCCATCATCAGATGGCAACTCCAATTTTCTAAACTGCTGATGTCTCATTTGTAGCCCAATGGCTGCTTGCTGCGGCTTCTTCTTCATCTGTATTTTTGCATTTGTGTGTGTGTGCCT
>NW_015228277.1:0-810 GCF_001447785.1 Gekko japonicus | reverse complement strand
ACACATTTAAAGGGACAGTCCCTTTAAATTCATTTTGCAAGCCACACTGTGGAGAAGGTGTTTAGAATAATTGCCTTCCCTTTAAATACCAGCTGTCTGGTGGCCCTGAAAACCTCAAAAATATTTGGGATTCTTTGGGGCAGCCATTCTCGGATAGCCCCTCTTGGTAATCGGCTGAGACAATACCCAATAAATACTGAGAGTATTTATCAGGTGTTTTTTCAACTCAGTTTATACTGAGTGCGTACCCCTAGAGCCAACAAGAAGCCCTGTCTTACATGGGCTCCACCCCCTATCTGAAAAGCTTGACGTGCACCATGGTGCTCATGGATATCACGTTGGGGAACTCTGATCTAAACGTTAACAGGCTTACAATCTATCTAACCTATATAACATCCTTTCATTTTTTTTGTTAGGAAAAATTGGCATGTTACTGTACTCTGGTGTCAGTCTTCTACGTGCATAAGCCCAACATTGGAAAACAGATGTTTTACCATCAGAGGTAATGCACAGGTAGCCCTTGGCTAGTTCTCCAAGCCATTGAAAATGCTTCAGAGTTTACAGCTATATATAGATGGCAATACTCCCCAAATTATTTAAACCCGTAATATTTTACATCCCTGGTTGAAAGGTCTGGTGGGAGAGAAAACAGCAGCTTCAGCCTGGTCAGAACAAGAATTTGAGAATGTGAAAATTCAGCAGTTGCTGGTAGAAACTGAGGAGGAGTACAGCAGAGGAAGAGCTGTTTGACGGAAGAAGGTGGAGGAACTGAGAGAAAGACGGGCTGGAAAAAGTGGAGCATAAGAGGGT
>NW_015228276.1:0-810 GCF_001447785.1 Gekko japonicus | reverse complement strand
ATATATATATATGCAACTGTTCTTACAACAGTCCTAGGGTCAAACTAGACAAGATGGAAATCATATATCTTTTAAAAATCAATTTCACACTTGGGACAATGTGGGAGAAGAAAAAATAATTTAATAATTCCAACCCACCCACCCCGCCCCCACATGATTGTGCTAATTAGAACTGCTCTCCACTCTATCAGCCATTTAAAGAAAAAAGAAAGCAGATCGGCATTCATTTTTTAGTATCTTTAGAAGGTTACTAACAGTCTATGTCTGGACCTAGCAAAAGAAATTAGAAATAGCCTTAAACCCTATTTGAAATATCCTGCGTTAGATCAAGATTTGACACCTCCCATCACCACTTGGTCAGAATATGAAAGTCCTACACTCTCTCACACACTGCATATCTTTGGATCAAGCCCTGATGCTCCACTTAATAATCTGTGTGAAATACTGAATATTACTGAATTGTTCTTGTGTCACTGAAGCTTATTAGAGCAATAAAAATGACTCACTTTTCACACACAGAGTGGATAACAGGTAGTGAATCTCACTACCTATATGTCTCAAGAGGATAAGTGTTTCATGTCACCTTGCTGCTAGGGAAGTTTCATCTCTCTCTTTTCCTATCACTGCTGTCACCTTACTTTGAACTGGTGGGATCCTGCAGGTCTATCTAGCTATAGATAAGTTCTAACTGCAAGGCTATGATTCCAAGCCAAATTGCCACTTTGCTCTTTCCAAGATCAGCACACCTATTTCCCCTTTCTTCACTACCTTTCAGTGAAATACTCTTTCAGGCCATCACTAGGGTATACT
>NW_015228275.1:0-810 GCF_001447785.1 Gekko japonicus | reverse complement strand
TGCATTACTTTGGTTATCAGGCAAATAAATGACTTGCCTCTGAAAAGCAATGGCATAAAGACAGCCTGTTCCAATTAGACATCGTGCTTGCTCAATGAGCTTTTAACAAAGGCAACTTTTGGTTTCTGCTGATCGAATGACAGGGCCCTAACACCTCAGGACTTGATTATCCTTTATGTTTTGCTTATAAACATCTCTGGCCAATGCTACAATGGACCAAGGTGGTGGTTCCCAAAGAGGGGATTGGGTCCACTGATGCCTTGCTGAACCCACTCATGGGTGCGGCTCGCAAGGCTGACAAATGCAAGAGAGGACAGCTTTTATGTTAATAAAGGGGGGGAAAGGGGGGGAAGCATATCACTTCTTGTTCCATGACAAAAAGAATAATAAATCACAACAAGCAGTATGGAAGAAGGGGGTGCAATTTTAAAATGGCACCTTGGCAACGCTAATTAAATATTACATCAGAGGTTGAGAACCACACGTGGCTCTTGGATGTGCCACAGTGTAGCTCTTCTGAGCTCCATCCCTCAATGTGACACCCACCCTGTGTTCCAGGAAAGAGGATAATTGCTTGATGTGGCTTGTGGCTGGCAGGTGGTTCACACCTTTGAAACAACCGCTAATGGAGGGACTGGAGGACCGGTAGATTGTGAGCCTCATGCCAGGGACGGAAGCAGAGGGCCCATCCTCTCCAACGACACCCCCCCTCTCCCTCTCAGCAGACTCTCCACTCTCATCCCAGAAACCAGTTGGGCTACCAGATGGAGAGAGAGCTGGCCACAGAGAAGAGACAGTAAAACCGCTACC
>NW_015228274.1:0-810 GCF_001447785.1 Gekko japonicus | reverse complement strand
GAGACAAAAACAAAAAAGACATGGCTGTTTGGTGAGGGAAGGCAGGGCAAATTCAGAGTGGGGCATTGCCCATTGTCAGCCCCCCACCCGCCCCCCGGTGGCTACGGGCCTGCTTGAACTTGGGGGACTCTCTAGATTAGAGGAAGGAGTGTGTTCTGTGCAAATTTGATACCATTGTCTTTATAAATAACTGCCCCAGGCATTATATACATCCCCCATCGGAAATACATTCCCCACTGAGTCCCCATCTCTGAAGCAACACAGGTTCAAGCTCCTCTGTGGTTTTGTGGCAGCAGCTTTTTATTGTGAGTGGACTGAGAAAGCAAGGGGCTTGTATCGAAATTCCCTTTACTGTACAGGGGTTGCTAGGCAGGCAGAAACCAGTTTTCTTCCTTCCACCTCTTCTTTGGTGAAGGTTTGGGGGATTTACACTGAGGTATCTACTCGTGGCTGGCAGAGACATTGTAAGACACTAGCTATTTAATCTCATGGTATTTCAACCACCCCTTATTTTGTTTTTTCACTCTGGTGGATGCTTCTGGGGTCGGTGGACTGTTTTTGCCTGTTGTTAAACATTTGGCGTGGGTGATCAGTTAGTGATTTTTGATTGCCAGTTGTTAGGTTCCGCTGTATTTTACAGTGCTCTAGTGCTTTTATATCCGTGATTGTTTATTTGACTTAGAGTCATCTTGGTTTATTTCATTTTCATATACAGCCTAATACTGTGTGTGTGTGTGTGTGTGTACTTAATATAGTTACATGCAATAAATTGAATAATAAATATTTAAATAAGTCTAGTCCAGTTGATTT
>NW_015228273.1:0-810 GCF_001447785.1 Gekko japonicus | reverse complement strand
TTTTATCCTCACAATACCCCTGTGAAGTAGACATAAAATGACTAGCCGAAGTCAGCCAGTGAACTTCTTGGCTGAGTGAACCTTTGAACCAGAGCCTAACATCTACACCATAGTGGTGTCTCCTTCAGTCAACTCTCAGCTTTGGAGTTTGAAAGCAAACTTCAGACGCTGATGCTCTTTACTGAACCTAAGAGCCATACTTAGGAAGACTGACCAAAATAAGACAACACATTGTATGCATTTTTTACTGAAATTCTACCAAGCCCTCATCACAGAACCACCCCTGCAGGTGAATTGCTCATTCAAGAAATGTCCACAGGCAATAAGAAACATAAACATTCTTTTGTTGAAATCCAAGACTCTAATCAGGCATCAATTTACAGCAAAACCATAATAATAGACCCATTCACTGTAATCAGACAGCAAACTCACAGCATCATAAAAGAAGTTAATAGTTAAAGAACCCACAGCATCTATCAATCTCTCAAGGAGCTGTTAAGAAATTGCAGGTTGTTTTTTTACAAGCCACCAAATTTAAGATGTATTTTGTTTTAATTAATCACATCTCCACTTTAGGCTCCTAAAAAAAGTGGATATCATTGACATGGATAGCAATCCTGCATGCCGGGCTATGTAAATCCTACTGAAGTAAATGGAAGTTAATCAGCTTCTGGCAGGATTGCAGCCAAAGCTACTGGCCATGATCCAGCACAGAGCTAAATTCACTTAAGCCCACTGAAATCTGTTGGCTGAACAGTACAATCCTAAACAGAGCTACACTTTTCTAAGTCCATTGAATTCAATGGGCTT
>NW_015228272.1:0-810 GCF_001447785.1 Gekko japonicus | reverse complement strand
CAAGATCCATGAATCTTTTGCCATGATGGTACGGGCAGCATCCACCGCATCCATCGCCGCAAGGGCCTCCATTGTTTGGCTGAGGAAGCTTATGCAACTAGTACCTGAGAACAATCGCGCACTGCTAGTGGGCATTTCACGAACGCTGAAATCAGATTCTTTTACAGCAGACGCGACTTTGGACATCATTTCGTTCGCATCAAGAGGGCTGGCCTCCACCGCAGTCGCGAGAAGGATGCTCTGGCTCCGGGCTTGGCACGCGGACGCACTCTCAAAGTCCATTGTGACGGCTTACCCCTTTCAGGGTGATCGTTTGTTTGGCGAGGCGCTTGACAACATTCTTGTCGAAACCAGAGACAAGAAAAAAGCTATGCCTCGTTCTTTGAGAACCGCTGACAGACGCTATCCTCAGTCCTTTCACTCCCAACATACCCTGCCACGGTTTCGTCACGACACCAAGAGAACCACGTGGGAGCCAGCCAAGCAGAACAACAGACGGGGATCCTTCAACGCATGCTTTCAGAGATCTCACTTCAATAGAAGCGACAGAGGAGCGAAGGATTCCAAAACAAAGCAAAATTGACTATTCCGACATACCGGTAGGGGCACAACTTTCACATTTCACGAACACTTGGTCAATGGCACAGGTGGACGCCTGGGCCTTAGAGGTCGTGTCTCAAGGCTACACCATAGAGTTCTTACAACAGCCCCCGGAACGTTTTCTACGATCACCAACCAGCAAGTCGACAACCAAAAAGCGCATTGTCAACAAGGCTCTGCTACACCTGATCAAGATCAGGGCCATAGAAC
>NW_015228271.1:0-810 GCF_001447785.1 Gekko japonicus | reverse complement strand
ACCCCTGCCTGTGATTGGGAAGAGAAATGTGGTAGAGGGAAAACTTGTTTGCATATCCTTAGCTAACAGTTTTCTGTGTCAACATTTCCAGTCTACACTAAAGGCTCCAGTCCCTTACAGGGGTTCATAGGTCAAAAAACTGAAAGTTTAATATTGTTGTCTTCTGATTCATTTCCTGTGGAGCTCTTGTATGTGGAACTCAGTCCTGATGGTATGTTTTTGACTCCAGCTTATGAATTATTAGACAAACACCTGGATGTCATTTAATGACAAAGTAACAGTTATCAGCCATCATTCAAGTAAATCTTCATACCACATGACACACGCTATTGGGTTAGGTCAGCTCCAGGGAAGAAGTGGGATGAATCACGTCTGCACGCTTTTGTTGCACTGTGGCACTTAAGGCGTAAGAAACTGGGTTTGTATTATAAACAGAGACTCGTAGCCAGTTCACAATGTACATTAATAGTCATGTGGTGAACATGTTGTTACTGTAATTAACAACTCATGTCTTGAGTGGTGAACAGTTAACTGGCTAGCACTTTTAGGGCTTGTTTTTCAGTCTTGAGTTAGAGCTTTGTGTTATTCAGAAGGCACCTAGACATACCTTGCAAACTCAATAGATTTTTAACTTTATTTTACCCTTTAGAAGTTTAAGCAGCATAAATTAAGTTTAAAAATATGAACCAGCCGGATAGAGAAGGAAAGTTGCTCTTGAAACCCATCTGCAAGCTATTAAAGCTAAAATTAAGGGCAGCAATACATCTTCTGTCAAACTCTATATTTCAGGACCAAGGACAGCAGCACACA
>NW_015228270.1:0-810 GCF_001447785.1 Gekko japonicus | reverse complement strand
AATCTATTTTCCTCATACTTCAATATATCATAAGGATGATTCATTATTTTAAAATAATAAACAACATAACACCCTGAATGAAAATGACTTTGCATTTGAGATTTTTTTTGTCCTGTTACTCATTTTGGAAAACCGATTATTACTGCACAGCTCACTTGATTTTAAATATGACTAGTGAACCATAAGCAAGTACATGTGTTCCTACAGAGCTTAAACTAAATTATTCTCAGCTAACTTAACATTTGAAATATAGAACATCCTCAAAAGTTGAAATTTGGCCTCCTGATAGAACAACACATTTGTGCAAGAACTCCTTTCATCTCTTTGATAACCTGAAAAAAGGTGAATAGGTATGAACATTTGAAGGATAGCTGCACTAGCAAAAGAAAGAACAGATTTTACAAAATGAGAGTCCCTATCTGTATGACCTTTATTTATCCTTGACCATGATCCACTGTATTGTTTTGTTTTCATTGGAGTGGATCCAACTAGCTTTTCCAATCAATCTTGCTCAACTCCACTCCTTATCACAGTTTGTCTCACATGGCTTGGGTCCATGCAGGTCTCATGATCCCTAGCATAACTTATTTTGGGTTGTCAAAGGGGGCCCTTCCTCTTTTTTTCATCAAGAGATAAACTGGTTGGAACCACACCAATGTCACTTACATTTAATATGAAATGGCAATATTATAGAACTTTGACTAAATGTAAAGGATAATGAGCTAAAATAAATATCATGAACTTTATGTCAAACTCTGCTTCATTTGCCGTAGTTATGGGGGGAGGGGGAATTCCTGACAGGGTGTGTGC
>NW_015228269.1:0-810 GCF_001447785.1 Gekko japonicus | reverse complement strand
GAGTTTCCCAACCTGGAGCTCGCAACCCTGCCCCCTGCTGGTGGCCAAGAGGGACCTAGGAAACCTAAAGGAGGCTGAAAAGCAGAACTGTACGGAGTGGGAACTGGTCCCAAAGCACGGGGAAACAACCGTACGTTGCCAGACATTGTGCTCTTCTTGGCTGTCACCTAGAATGTGGAAATGTGTTTATAAACTGCAATATACGGAAGGATTTATTTTCCTGAAACCAATTAGGAACAAATAATCTTTCAGTCCGCCACATATTCTGTCTTGCAAAAGCTGAGAAGTAAAATGGAAAGGGGGGCGGGGAGGAGAGAAACTATTTCCATATTCTCTTCCCCCGCCCCCGCCCCCCGCGCTATGCATTTTTCCACTGGCAGCAACAGCTCTGAAAAAGGAACTTTGACAACATTGGGAAGAAAACACAACAGCGTAGATCTAAACAACTGCTTTAGGCGTGGCAAAGGTCTGCAGGGAGATTCTCTTCTCACTTGGCTCTTTCAGCCACAGACCCTTCAAGCAGAACCACTTGAGGATCGTAGGTCAGGCTGACCGCATTGCGGTTTGCAACCAACCGTGGATTGTACATGGGGGAGGAATGGCAGAGAGAGGAAGAGACGATTGGCAGGACAGAAGAAAAGGAGGAAGATCAATTGGGGGGGGGGAATGAAAGGTGGGCAATGGAGACAGTGGGTTGGATCCCATGGATCCGTTCTGCCAGCGGTGGCATCTCGCCCCGATGCAAGAGGCTCTTCCGTTCGAGGAGCAGCCTCCACTACCTGTGCCTCAAACACTCAGAAGGTGCCCTTG
>NW_015228268.1:0-810 GCF_001447785.1 Gekko japonicus | reverse complement strand
TGATTCTATGTGAGCAGTATGTTTTAGGAAGGTTTTTGCAAATAAGAAGCAAGGCAGTCCCTCTCATGCTGAAATGTCCAAACCACCCTCCTTGTTTCAATTGTTGTATTTGTGGTTAGAAAAAACGGAGGAATTCTAATATTCTTTTCATTTTAAAACATGTCCAAGCCACTGCAGTTTCCAAAATGGGGGTGGGTGGTTGATAGTCTTTTTGTCCAGAATCTTGATATTGCTTACTTGCCCTCAGCTCCACATTATGTTCAAAAATAATATCTCTGGAAAGTACAATGAATATAGTGTCATTTTGGCATATAGCCGTGGGCCCTTTTCTCAAAATATTCAAATTGTTTTTGGAGGGGACAGGGTAAGATGAGCATAAGCCTATTAAAATTTCTGCCGGCTCTCAGTTCAGGAGTGGAACTTGAACATTCATCAGAAGGCATCACCACTGAGCTCAGCCAGGCTCTAACCTCTGTGGGAGCAACAACTTTCTTCCCTTGGAGCTATCCTAGGTCCTGGAGTGCCTGACCATACTGTGTTATCTGTTTCCCACTGCTGGATTCCCCCCCCCCCAGGACAGTCCCTTTCAAACTTTGCTCTGTGCTCTAGAGGCTCACAGCTCATCTAGAACAGAACTCAGACTCTCTCTTTAGACGTGTATATGCATTCATGAAAAAAAATCAGGGTCAAAGGAATTTCTTCATATTATTCTACTTCAACACGGTAGAGCACAAAGAGAAGACCATGGGAAAATGTTCCTCCTAACACAGACACATCATGGGCACAATGTCATCCCAGTTGGCTTTGTGG
>NW_015228267.1:0-810 GCF_001447785.1 Gekko japonicus | reverse complement strand
AGTCTTGTAAGGATCAGGAAATTCAACTTGCTAAAAAAAATTTTTTATTTAACATTTAAATACATCTGATAATCTTGGAGGGCCTTTTTAATTATACTTAATTTTATTGTAAATTATTCAGAGTTCCTCTTGTGGAACTTGTTTGCATATTGCTTGGGGGGGTTGTTCATTCTTTGGCCTTGTAGATTTAATGCATCTCTAGATATAAATGGCACTCCTTGTCTCCTCCCCTTCCCCCCCTCTTGTTACAATGCATTTGTTAACTATGGCATTGCTTGTAAAAGACCATCTCCATTAGGTTTCTTCCTCACTGCTCTACTAAATTTACAAGCATGTCAGTCTCACAAAATAGCATTGCTTTCCTAAGCTTCTTTCACAGACCTGTTCAGACCAATTTAACATACAGTCTCTGGCAAAAATTTTGTAATGCTATTGTTGTTCTAGCTGTATTTGCCTGTTCTGCCGTTCGGTGCATTAATCATGTCAGTGTTTTCATAATAAATTGTGGTTTCTTAATTCAGCTGGAAAAAATTAGTTAGCCTGTAGAAATTGTGTTCATCCGTCTTACCTAGGAACATTTTGGTGTGTTTATGTAGCATCATGCCATTCCATGACTCTCAATATCTTCTGGCTGGTTTCCCCAGCTGATTTGGTCACCGCCTCAAAATAGCTTTAGTATAGTTTCAAAGCAATTGATATGTAATTCATCAAAAAAAGTCAAAAGAAAAATTATGTTGGGTTCCTGTACATGTATAACATAATTCTAGCTTGACTATAAGTTTTGGGATATAATTAGAAATGTGACGGCCC
>NW_015228266.1:0-810 GCF_001447785.1 Gekko japonicus | reverse complement strand
CTGGTCTATGCGATGACTTTACCCTGTAACTCTTAACACCTGAAAACCCCCTAAGAACAGGACTGTTCAACATTATGATAAAAGACGGAACAAAGCAGCATTTGCTCTCAATTCAAGAAGAGCGGCCCAGCAGCTGGACCGATCCTGGCTTTAATTTCAGCAAGGCTAATTTGCGGTTGCACGAATTACTCCGGTTACACACAAACTTTTCTTGTTTGTCGGAGGAGGCGGCACCGGAGAATTAAAAACTAAAGAATCCTAAAGCTCAGAACAATAACATTCTAAAGCTAGAATGTTGCATCAGGTCAACGCCGCAGTCTAATGTAACCTACATTCTGCAGAAATAAGTCGCCGCATGCTCACTGAATTGAATGACTCGGGAGCTCAATCTGGGCAAGATAAGCTTTCTTTAGTGTCTCGTTTATTTATGAATGAAACGCCACTCCTCAGTCTATGGGAAAGGTAAAGCTCACCAAGCTCTCTGTTATCTACACCCATGTTTGCACAGGTGGAACAGAGAGAGCCAACTGTGTATCATTAACTGTAGAAGCACTGTTCACCAATGTCTGCCTTCAGTTCGAATGACAGAGCAGCTGTCGAAGGCAATGGGAACTCTACACGTGTTTCCAAAAGCACAAAAAGGCCATTTTCAAGCACCAATTAAAGCTTTTTTGAGGAAGGCATATAGTTCGTATACACAAGGACTATAGGAATATATATAAAAAGAATATGATTTAGATACATAAGATGTGTGCGTGTGTGCGTTAAGTGCCGTCAAGTCACTTATGGCTACCCTATGAATTAATGTCC
>NW_015228265.1:0-810 GCF_001447785.1 Gekko japonicus | reverse complement strand
TGAAAAAGAAAGTGGGTGGGCTCCACAAAAAGGGAGTGGAGTGTGGCCAACCACAAAATGATTACCACGGCTGCTGAGGCCTACCATAAAATGTTGAGAGGTTCCAGAACAAGCATTCTCCTACAGTGGGGCAACTATTTCTGAATGAGTGCTCCAGGCAGACTTAAAGATGATGCCTCCTGGGCTCTTCTAGAATGCCTTCTCCTCCTCTGAAGTGTAGGAAAACCATGATTACCTTTTTGCATTGGGGGAAGAGAAGCTTTGGGAAGAAGGAAGTGAATACCAGATGACACACCGATGGGCACCAGGTTAGTGATCACTGGACTAGCAGTAGCAAGATGTTTGAAATTGAGAATGGAGAACAGGTCTTGTTGTGAGTCGTTTCCTTTTGCCTGTGTTTGCAGCTGGCACTCCCAATTCACTTGTTTCTTTTATGGCAGCTCAACACCATTTACATATTACAAGTGAAGATCTGTGAGAGTAAATCCCCTCACTGGTCCCTGCCTGCTCCTCCTGCTTCCCCTCCCTCCACTGCTGCTTCCCCCCCCCCAGCCCACTTTTCACCTTCCCCAGCCTCATGTGGATGCCTCTGCCTCCTCCCTTTTTTCCTTTCTCCCCCTCCCACTGCTGTGTCCCCCTCCTTCACTGCCTTCCCCTCTAACTCTTTCATTCCCTACTCTCCTGCTGACAGCTCCTCCTTGTCCTCCTACCATGTCCTATTATTCTCTCTTGCTGCCACTGCATGTCGCTTTCTCCTGCCCCATAACTGCCTTCTCTTCCCGGCCCTACTTCTTTCCCCATTCACCAACA
>NW_015228264.1:0-810 GCF_001447785.1 Gekko japonicus | reverse complement strand
GTCCCGATCTGTAGCCCCTGCCTGGTCAGACCCTGTTTGGGACACCCGGGGAGAAGCTTGGCGGGGAGAGGAAGGAAGCTTGAGGCTAGAGAGAGATCAATTTTGGGGCATGGGCTCAGCAAGGCCCGCTCGGCCGTTTCCTGGGGGTGGGGGATGAGGGACCTCCGGAGGCTGTAAACTGGATGTCCCTTGCTGGGTTTCAGTTGTCCAGTGAAGCGCTACTGGACAGGGTCAGACGCCTGGTTTAAAGAGTGTGGCTGCTCCATTCTGACTCCTGCGGAGGAGGACCCAGCACTATCCTGTGCGATGGCTGCCAACTCTCCTGCAGAGAGCGACTGGGGGAGCTCCTGGCCCGAAGGCTGGAGACCCCACGGCCGTGAAGATCCAACGGGGCCTGGAGCGGGGGGAAGGATCCCTGCTACCGTGAATGGCTCCCCAGTCCTTTTGCAACGCCAGAGACACGGTGCGGCGGGGGGGAAGCCCTTCCTGCTCTTGATCGGATCTCCAAGGGGCTTGGAATCCAGGCTGAACCAGGGCCAGCCTGGAGCGTAGCCGACCCAGCAGGCTAACTGAGAGAAAAGACAAAACAACAAGAGAAGAGAATTGCAGCACTCCGAGCAGAGCATTCAGAATAGCTTCCGTCTGCCTTGAGGCAGGGCTGGAAAACTGGAAGGTGAGGGAGAAGCCCCTCCCCCTGCAGTGACCTTACCTGCCTACAGGGAGGAGTTTCTCCAAGAGGTACAGACTGCCCCAATCCTGGGACCACTGGAGAAAAAGTTATTTAGCTGCAAATTCTCCTTTGTGGTCTCC
>NW_015228263.1:0-810 GCF_001447785.1 Gekko japonicus | reverse complement strand
TCCAGGAAGAAAAATCTTGGGTTTGTAAAGATCCAAAAGCTTGGTTGTATTTGGAACACTGGGTATAGTTCTGTTTGCCTCATCTCTAAAAGAAGACTGTGGAGCTGGAAAAAGGATGCAAAAGAGTAACCAAATGAGAGCTACTAGAGTGTGAGAAAAGGCCAAAGACTTTGCAGTTTATAAAAAAGATAACTGTAGGGTGACAGGATAGACTGATACGGGGTATGGAGAGAGAAAGAGAGAGAAAACTTTTACACTCTCTCTCTCTCCCCAAAGACAGAAACCCAGGGGACCGCAATAAAGCTGATGGGTTCAGAACTGAAAGCACCAGCACCCAGAGAGACCAGGCAAGAGGAGACTCTCAGCTATTTAAAGGGACTATTTCCCATAGCACATTCTCAAGTAATGCCAGCTCTGTGTTTCAGAGGTAATTCTGACACGGGAGATCATACTAATTTTTAAAATAGCCTGACCCTCTTGAAAGTATTATTTTCAATAATATAAGCAAAGCAATGCCTAGCTCTCTGTTCTTACCTGTTCTTCCGATTCCCCGTTGCCTGCAGAATGGGTGTCCTGAACAGGTTCCCTGTCTCCATAAAAGCATAAGAGATCCAGAAGACTGTTTGATGTCTCCAGAGACACAGAAGTTCCTGAAGACAGTAAAACCAATAACACACTGATTCAGATGCATTCTACACTTATACCTAGCTTACGTGTACATTTTCATCTCTTGATGACTCATGGATAAATGTGTAATCCATGTCTAATTGTTAATATTAATAGGAAAGAGCAAGAGTCCAACAGCACCTT
>NW_015228262.1:0-810 GCF_001447785.1 Gekko japonicus | reverse complement strand
AGAGAGAAGTACTGGGATTTCTGCAAGGAGAGATAAATCCATCCCCACACACCACACCCCAAACCCGAGGTGAGGCAGACCCCACTTTCTGGGCTCCTGCAGCAGTCTCATACCCCTCCCGTTACCCCACTCAGGCCCTTGACATTTAAACAGTGCTCCTGCTGTAACCACATCCCCACCACCACTAGGAAGTTTGCTAGGCTATTTATAACAGGAACTCGCAGCGGACGATGGTACAAAAACTTGAACACAGAAGTTTGCAAGCCAAACAACCCAAAAAACCGCAGTGACAATCTCAATGCGAAAGCCGGCAGTGAGATTCTAATCAGGATTTTTTAAAAAATTAAACCCTATAAGAACTCAAGTGTCACTTCCTAAAAATGACAGATTAGATGAGCTTTGACAAACCTCCTGCAAAAGAGAATCCCATAGCTGTCCCGCCTCCACTGGCCATCCTCTGATCCTTCCCCCTTTGTGCCTGGACTCACCTGTGCCACGTAGCAAGCTAATAAGCTAATTGGCAAGTTAATTAAATTCTCACCAAGGATGTGGCGGCTTGCTGCCTGGCCAACACCTGTCTCAACCGAGAAATGGAAGTAGCAGAAAAAACAGGCCAATTCCCCTTCCTAAAAGATGCATTTGCTTAGCAAATCAGAGGAGGGAAATTCCCATTCACAGAAGCTTCCGTTCTGGGGAGGTTTGAGCTTCCGCACTGTTCTGCCGGATGTGGCGGCTCTCTGCATTCACCTGAGTTCCAGTGGCTCGAGTCAAAACTATTTCATGTTTACGTTCTCTTAGAGTGTGCTCAGC
>NW_015228261.1:0-810 GCF_001447785.1 Gekko japonicus | reverse complement strand
GTTACCACTGAAAACAATCCTAAAAATGTAACTGGCCACATGTTCCAGTGTAATGCACATGCTATCATGTTCCCTCCGTCCCTCAGTTATATTTGTGCCTTCTCCTTCCCTCAGCTGTATTTCCTGCACTTTCTTGCCCCTTTCAGCACATTTGTGAAAGGGGTCAAAATAATTTAGTTTGATTTTATCTGCAACCTAAAAATGGACGTTTACATAAGGACAGACCAAATGAGAATGTTGCTTCTGCAGGAAATGGTTAAACTTCAAGATGGGGAAAAAAAGAGAGACAACCAAAAATGCAATTTAACACCCAATTTCAAGCTCATTATCTTTCATTGTCTATTAACTTGGCAATGGTTCAGAAGGTAGCTCATAATAGTTTAAAATGCTGACTGAACACTTCCAGTGCTCAGCGTTCCTTCTTGAGTCAATACTATTG
This sequence comes from Gekko japonicus, assembly GCF_001447785.1. NCBI lineage: Eukaryota > Metazoa > Chordata > Lepidosauria > Squamata > Gekkonidae > Gekko > Gekko japonicus. Next base: position 371 of record NW_015228261.1, on the reverse strand, counting down.
CATAGCTGTATGGGGAAGCTTCAAAAAGAAAAACAATCCTTAATTTTTTTTTACCTTGACATTCACTCATTCTTCAAGTTCAGTTAAATAGTTTTGTTTCACATGGATCACCTTCCTCGTGGCTGGGAAGCTGCATCTCTTGCACATAAGAACTGCTGGGGGCCCTAAACAACTATTGATATTAAAGAGTGAGATTTCCAGAAAAGGGTGCCAGAAGAAGAGATATGCGTTGTAGCGTCCCTAGTAAGTAAAATGCTTTATTTCCTTCAATTGTCTCCTTTGGAGAATGCTGAATTATGTATAGGTAGAGTTACCACCAAAAACATGGAGCAGTGTATCACATCACTTTGGGCAGCGCCTTAATAACTCCT
>NW_015228260.1:0-810 GCF_001447785.1 Gekko japonicus | reverse complement strand
GGGGGGGACGACCTGGTAGCCCTAGATGGCAGCCTTACAATCATATCTTAAATAGAATTACACCCCTAAATTCATTGAAGTAAATTGATATAACTCTGCATAGGATTGAACTTTTTATCAGTAAATGGAGTAACTCCAAACTGCAGCCAAGCAGCCATAGAAGGAAGCCATAAACATGATAATTAAAAACAATGGCAAAACAGGCACAAGCCTTCCTAAGAAAAAGTCTCATAAAGTTCCTGATAGCCAGACAGATACTACAAATTGGGGGCTTCCAAGGAGATCTGACCTCCTGCTCCTGTCACTCCTAATTAAATCCTCTGGCTGAGGACTGACAGTGATGCTGGGTTGCTGCCACATATACTTGTCATTGTGCAAGGAAGTGCATATATCCTAGTCTACTACTCACATAATGCCTGGCAATTTTATTCCGTGAAATGTCTGAAACAGATTGGATCCTTCCTATGGGATCTCTTATTAGGCCATTTAGCAAGAAATCTATGTGGTTGTAATGGTAAATGGCCCATTTTATTTCATGGCAGCGTGGTGCTTTGTGAGAAAATACCCATTACAATCCTTGCTTCCAGTTTGATTCCCCTACAATTACGAGGACTTCAAAGTTAATGTAGCATGAATATTGTCTATTTAAGTTAAACGGACTGCCTGGTATTTTATCATGGTGGCATTAACAAGCTTTATTGGAAGAGATTTAAGGTAGCTGTCATCTGTACCAGCTGAACTTCACAGCCATCTGCATTCCTGTCTGACACATGAAGCTGATCACTAGGGAATTGAAATATGCTGGGTTGT
>NW_015228259.1:0-810 GCF_001447785.1 Gekko japonicus | reverse complement strand
CAATAATTTGTAAAAGACTCTGCACTAAAGTTTTCTAGAACCTCTAAAAAAAACTTGTCTGTGTTCATGCATAACCATTCCCTCTTTTGCATATAGAATATGTAGTTGGAATGCAATGAGCTGGCGCTTTGAAAGTTAATGGAAACACAGTTTCCAGTAAGATCATTGTTCCTATTCATGCAGGGTAGATTCTAACTCGAAACAGTTCTAACTCCCCACGACTTCTAAATCATTCTTCACTTGTAACAACCTGACAGAGGAACATCGATTAAACAAATGCCGTGAAAATACATCGAACATCTGTCATAATGGGTTTGTTGGCTGTTGTGTTTGAAATTACCCAAAGGCTTAATCCCAGTGCAGAGAGCTCTCTTCATGTCTTAGGTATTGCGTGTTGTCTGGAATGATGACTGGACGCAGGATCAAGGAATGCAAGTTTCAACTCAAATAGGGAGTTGTGTGAGGTTTTGAAAACTGGAAACATAAACAACAGCAACACAGCTGTGTTGAGGGAGCTTATACATCTGGTTCACGCAGTGCACTTTGGAGGGCCGATGTTGAAACTTGTCTTTCGTTTGCACCCTGTTACTTTCCTCCCTTCCCCAGGGACCAAATTCAATGCCGAGAAAAACACGTGGACAGCAGACTTCCGTGGAACCCCTTGTCTGCATTTCATCCAAACGTTATTTATTCTTATTATTTTATCACATCCAATAGTTGTGAACCACTTTTTCATGTCGCTCAGAGTGGTTTTGAATACAAACAACCATGGAGAACAGGGCCCGGAACTAAAACAGCATCACTTGACAA
>NW_015228258.1:0-810 GCF_001447785.1 Gekko japonicus | reverse complement strand
TTTTCCTGCTTCCTTCTTTCCTTCCCTCCCAATATGAGAATGAAACACATGCAGGTTTAGCCAGCACAACTATCCCTGCCAAAGTGCAGGGCAACTTTCTGTTTATTCTTTTGGATTGCAAAAGATGACTTGCAAAAGAGCCTGTTGTAACTTATAGGATTTTTTTTGTCCTTAGGAGACAACTGTTGGTAGTCGAGGCAACATTCAAAAGTAGTGATTGTATTGATTGATAACTGAGTTTTAGGATCTGTCTTTTACCACAGAACATGCTAAACATGCTTCAGATAATGCTAGCTTGGCAAATAGGAAGCATGATGCTCAAAGCTGATTAACAATTTGTCTGAAGCATCTTGACCCTGTGTTCTATTTCACTCATCAATGAAGTGAAAATTTAGATGTGGGAGAGAGAACATAGATGCCTGCATTTTCTTCTTCAGGGCAAAAATGGCTACTGCGTTGTTGTTTAGTGAAAATCATTAAACCTGAGAAAGAATGTCAGATTTGAATATCACTTAGCAGTCTTGAACTGGAAATATCCCTGTTAAAAGCAGTAGCAATATGGTGCTCCAAAACTGATAAACACATACAATAACCACGGTATCAATAAAAGGAACAGCTGAGTCAAGTAACAGGTATAATTTAATGCTGTTAAAATACTGCTTTTCACATTCAGCACAATAAAAATTTCTTCCCTAATCCATAGGTCATCTGGTGAAAGGACCAGGAATGTTCTTATGATCTAAAGTGGTGTGCACAAGAAGCACCACCACGATTTCCTTTTCCTTTTTGGGGATGTGAGGGTTTTGTGGG
>NW_015228257.1:0-818 GCF_001447785.1 Gekko japonicus | reverse complement strand
GAGGACCTCAACCTTTTGTTGTCGTTGCTGTTTACGCAAAGCTCTTGAAAAATCTCATCTGCTTTTGACTTTAATTTGGCCAGCATTCAACGTTTTACCGTTAACCTGCTTGTTAGCCCACCATCCTCATTGCGACAGGAAGGAAAGAGAAAAATATTTGTGGAACCAATTTTTTTTAAAAAAACAAATCCATTATGGCTGAAGAGTGTTTCCTGTCTCTGCAAGATATTTGGACAAGTTACGGCCCTGCAAGATTCTGTTGCAAACCCACAGGTGTTTATAGAGTGAGGAAGATGCCATTCCCCAAGACCGGCCCTAATGAAATGCCACCGTTGTCAGGGGAATAGATGTGTTACTTGAATCGCAATTGGGCATTTCATAGTTTTTGCTGTTTAGATTGTTCCCTCTAATTGGATACTTGACACTCCCCTTTATTTTCTGTTTGCGCTTTCTGATAGCACACTCCCTGCTCGGGTGGACTTCCATAAAACGTCCACATGCGCAATGTGGACACCGCGAACAGAGACATTTTTACCTTCCATCTATCAAAGCACTAAAGTAAAGGTAAAGGTTCCCTTGCTCGAAAGCCAATCGAGTCCGACTCTAGGGTTGTGGTGCTCATCTCCGTTTCAAAGTCGAAGAGCCAGCGCTATCCGAAGATGTTTCCGTGGTCATGTGGCCAGTATGACTAAGCACCAAGGCGCATTGAAGTAAATCTGTGAAAATGATTTGGGACGGTCATTTCGGGACCTGGTCCCCCTTCATGTTAGCCAGGGTATCACTATAGCACATCTTTAAAAATATATATATATATATAT
>NW_015228256.1:0-810 GCF_001447785.1 Gekko japonicus | reverse complement strand
GGAACCCTACAGAACAGAAATACAGTGACAAAATACGGCGAGGGTATAAGCTGGGAGCTTTCAGTGTATCCCAAAGAGCTCATTTCATAGCAGAAATAGACAGCTGATTCTGTCCCCCTGCCATTCCTTGCTGCAGTGAGGTTTGTTTTCCAGAAACTAGGTCACTTGAGGCCTTTGTTAAACACAGGTACTATAGAACAGTTAGAAAAATGTCCTCAATTTGGGCCACATGCTGCCATTAAGAATGTGAAACCCATCTGCCCTTTTCATTTCTTAGAAATAGCATGAAAGTGTGAAGACATTCCCTGAGTATCTGTGTTGGCAGCTCCAGAGGCTACAAAGGGGAAACTCTGAATCATTGTCTTTCTCTGTTTGTACCCCACTAAGAGAATTTCCCTAGCACTGATGTCAGAAGTCCACTGTTCCCGCTATGACACAGTAACCCCTGCTGATATTTTGTAGCTCATAGGCTGGCATTGCTTTGAAGCCATCTAATACTGACAACATGGTGAAGAAATGTGTCATAATTTGGCCAGGAAAGATCTATGATTTCTTCACTATAGATTTATTCAAGTATCAGGCTGTTCCCCCCTCAGTTCTTTTAAGCTAACAGAGCAATCATGGCACCAGCAAGTGCTGGAATCATCCACAGTGTATTTACGAGAGTGCCATTCCAGGCCTGTGTCAATGTCTGAACACAGTTCTGAACACAGTTTCTCCTTTTTGACAGGAATATTTGGACATGTAGACTGGAAATTACTTAACTTTCAGGTTGTTATTCAGTCAAGAGTATATCATTCTGTATGGTCA
>NW_015228255.1:0-810 GCF_001447785.1 Gekko japonicus | reverse complement strand
CCACGGCTTAGAGGGAGCATTGGGCAGGACTACCGGCTCCTACCAGACAAAGTGTTCCAATTAGGTAGCGCTACACCTTCCAGACGTTTCTCGCACATTCTCCGCGTGCCTCGGAGTGTCTGACTCATGCCGCCGCTTTAAAATGTCTCGTATAATTTCCATCTGCCCCGCCAGGCATGAGAACAGTTGTGGAAGTGCTAATTACACGGCGGCACATGCCTCGCTGCATCTGGTGCGCGAGGAGAACGCTCTCACGGGCTCGTCGCGGAGGGTCACAGAACCCAGGCGGGGAAGAGCCGCGTGAACCTCTGAAGCGGACCAGAAAGAACATCCTGTTCACGACGGAGACGGGAGCGCAGAGGGGGGAGAGAAAAACCCTCCCCTGAATCCGCATTCTAGACTCGTACGAAACAAGAGGATTTGGCTAAACCCCGAAAAGTAACCATTTTGTAGGCTGCCGCATTTCAAGACCCAGGCGGTGGCTGGCGTTTCCCCTTGGTTTGTCGAAAGAAGGTTTCTTTTAGAAAGCAAGGCCCTTGTGATTCTGGCTTGGCTGTTGAACAGGCTTGCCTCCCGCCGGCACACCGAAGCGTCAGTTCTGCTCTGAACGGGAAGCATTCATGCCCAAATCTTCTTGAGCTAAGGGGTTTATAGGAAGCAAAGAGCATATGTGGGTCCCCACCCGGTTTGCTGCCCAAAAAAGCAGATGTAATGTTTTTATTAAAAGGCCTCAAAAGTTCCTTTCCCGTAGCATGTAAAAGCTATAGGGGGAAAGAATCCGTCTACGCGCCAAGGAGTAGACACTGTGAA
>NW_015228254.1:0-810 GCF_001447785.1 Gekko japonicus | reverse complement strand
GGGGGGGGGGGGGGTGTCAGAGATGCTGATGTAGCTCCTCCGGGTGAGGGCACCAAGTCAGTCTGCTGAGAGGATTCCACAGCTGAGAGCTCCAGAGAAACCTGCTTGCCTGGCAGTGGGGTCCAGGTGACTCCCTTTGCTCTTACCTGGGGTTGCTTCTGCGGAAGCAGAACAGGAAAGGATGAAACTCGAGGGATCCATCCACCCACTGTGGGTGCTTCCGCTGGCAAGACCATCTGGAGAAAGCGACAGAAGCAAATATCCTACAGAGAGATGGGGATATCCTGACCAAGTGGGAACAAAATGGGCCTAGCTTGACAGAAGGAACAAAACTAATCCTCTGTGAGGACAGGAGTAGAGGAAACCCATATGAAGCACCAACCACCTACAGCGGAAGGATCCACAGGGCATAGATCCAGGTGGGATGCCAACCACGCCATCAAGTTACCGACGCAAAGGGACCCCAAGACACTGAGTCGGTTGAAAACAAAGTGTGTTAATTCCACGTGTGGTTGCTTGTTTCGGGCGGGGAGAGGGTGGCTATTTTGGGCTCTATTTCATTGCTGGCTACCAGAGCAGAGGTCTGCCAGGAAACACCTACAGGGGCTTTCCACATCAGCCACAAAACCCACGACTTCTGCTTCTTGGGGTCACCGGGAAACGGGAGTCTGTCCTCTCTGTGCTGGGCTATGGCTATGTCTCCTGAGGTGCCCACGGTGGCTACCGCCCCAAAGGGTGCGCCCCTTGTGGGAAGGAACGGAGCTGGGATTGCTGAGGTAGCGCAGGAATGGTGGGGCCGCTTTTGAGCAA
>NW_015228253.1:0-810 GCF_001447785.1 Gekko japonicus | reverse complement strand
GGTAATGTTTACATTTGTTGTGCTAGGATGTAGATTTTGCATGATAAAACCTGTCTAGGGTTTATTCTACATTGGCTATGTTATTTTTCCATTTGATTTCCTAGATTTCTTTTTAATAAACTTTGGTTCATGGATTGGGGGGGAGGGGGAAAGTAGTGCCTTTTTGCCATTATTTAGAGTTGTTCCCAGAAAAATGGTCGTGCTCCCTAGTTATAGCTGTAGGGTTCTGGAGAATTACCACATTAATGTGGTTTGTCATGGTTTTAATAAGTCATTGCTTCCAGTTTTTCTCTTGGACTAATAGAGAGGGATCTGGAAAGCTTGGAATGTTCTTTTTTTTGTTTTGTTGTTTTACTTAGCTATAAGTAATTGTTTTTATGTAATAACTGTGCAAGTAGTGCAATTCACTATTATTCAACTGGGGATTGTTTCCACTTCTTTGTGACAATTAAACAGCCTTTGATATTAACTCATTTGAGAAATAATATAAACTTGTCCTATTATTTTGACTATGCAATGATGATTTCCCAGTATATTTTGAGTCAACAATTACCCCAGTCTAACTACCACATATACTGCTCTTATGGAAGGACAGGGTAACACAATTACGATCTCGTCACTTAACTGTGGAGGTTTAAATAACAAAGCTAAACTTAAAAGGATTACTTCTAACTTAATAAAGCAACATCCAGATATTGTCTTGATCCAAGAGACCCACTTGAAGACAAAACAGTCTTGCCTTTTAAATTCAAGATGGTTTCCAGTCCCAATATAGAATCATAATAATAGAATCAGAGAATCACAGAGTTG
>NW_015228252.1:0-812 GCF_001447785.1 Gekko japonicus | reverse complement strand
GCTGCTCTTACAGTTATGACTAAAAAAAAAAAAGGAAACAAAAGCTAAGCCATCACACTGCTGGGCAATTTCAAATAAAAGTTGAGGCCTGCAAGGAATTACGGGGGCGGGGGGAGAGAACAAATAAGTCACATACCCTACAGCCCAGCTGGTCAAGACTGCCAGGCCAAATGAAACAATACTGTTGGGGTCACCAAGCTCTGAACTTCAGCAGTCTATCGATGAAATTGCCCCGTAGCATCAACTGCTGAGATCCAAGGCTGGTACCCAGAAAGCTGTTCCCCCTAGTCATAAACTTCAGTGGCATTCTGTGCTTCCTGGTCTTTGTTGGTCTTAAAGGTGCCACTGGACTCAGATTTTGCTCTGCCTCTTCAGACCAGCATGACTATCCCACCTGAATCTATCTGCTGGTCTTCTTGAGAACCATGACTGAGCACTTGGCAGGGTCACAACAGGCACTAAGCAAGCAAGGTATCTAGCACCCAAGGGTTGTGGCCTTGTGAGACAGCTGATCCAGAAAGGCTGTCTTCCCAAGCTTCAGCCTAAGCAGGCAGAGAGGTAATTGGCCACAGCTAGCTCAGGCTAGGATCCTGCAAGGAAGTATCAGTGCACTACTCTAGTTCTACAGTGGGATCGAGTGCAGCCAGTCTGGCACGTTGCCTCTGTTGTGCCTTCTCAGCCCGTGTCTTCTGCCGCCACTGTCCCTGCAGAGTGGGAGAAGATCCTGAGCGGCTACAGCCCAGGTTCAAGTCCTGCATGGTAGGGGCTTGGACGCTTGGTGGCTGCCTCAGAGGTCTGCAGCAAGATTTCTC
>NW_015228251.1:0-810 GCF_001447785.1 Gekko japonicus | reverse complement strand
AGCTCTTGCTGGGCAACGGGGGGGGGGGGAGTGAACAGGCAGAGCTGCCCTCCTCTTCAGGGCCAGACCACAGGTCCAGCTAACCCGAGGCCACCAGCTCCTGGGCCTTCCTGCCCAAAATGTTACCCGGAAGCTTTTTAAGGGAAGTGGGGGCTCCACGACTGAATGTGCTGCAGGGGACCAAGCACACAGTCTCCCGTAGAAGCCTGCCTCTGAATCAAAGGGGGGGGGGAAGTCACTCACTCCTGGATCACCCCTGCCACTGAAGCAGCACCGGCATGTCCTTCCCCTTAAACCCCGGCTTTATCTCTGTGAGGGTTTTATTTTCACCTACGGGGGAACATTCCACATTTGACACACACACCCCCCCACATACACCTGCAGTCTGAAATGGCAGAGGCCGGCAACAGAGCTGTCACCTGGGGATGTTGGCTAGCCGCTTTAGCTCTCTTTCCCATTGAGAGAATGGAGAGGGAAGGCGCTGGACTGACGGAACAGCTGTTTTGCTGTCAGGGTGGAAGGCTGCTAACTGATAAAAGACAGCCTGGAAAGGCAAATTAGAGTCTTCCTTCGCTTTCCCCCCCCAAAGGAGCTGGATTCCATTCCATTATCAGAGACCCAAATCAATTTAGTTGCATTCTGTACACAGCAAAACCACCAAGAGCACACAGCGCCAGGACTTGGTGGATTCCAAGAGGCTGGCTCTCATCAACCGTGTCCAAAAGTGGGAAAGATTCGGGCGGGCAGCCGTGTGGGTCTGAAGCAAGAGAACAAAGCGGCGCCTTCACGACCAACAAAGTTTAATTCTGG
>NW_015228250.1:0-810 GCF_001447785.1 Gekko japonicus | reverse complement strand
CCATCCAAATACTAGCCAGGGCCAATCTTGCGTAGCTTCCAACATCTAACAAGATGAGGCTAGCCTGGGCCATACAGGTCAGGGCATGATGCAATAGACCATTATTTACAGGCTGATCTTACACAGATTTCATACACTTAATCCCATGGAAATCACAGTGCTTAATCATGCCTTAATGTGGATAGATTCCAATGATAAACGTGCTGGACTTTGTTAGTCATTTCCCAATTACCTTTTTAAAACTAATATATGACAGTATCCTAAAGCATGCATAGTAGTACAAATCTGCAGCCACCCCCTTTGACTTACAGACTCATTTTCTAATTAGACAACATTGTTAACATTTGTAAACCCTCTATACAAAACTATTCTGGAAGTATGTAATGCAGCTGCCACACAGGATGCTGTGTTGAGATTTCTATACTGCGTGAATATTAAAAAATCAGATATGATTCAGATTTGTTCATATGACTGGTTAAAGTTGCTTTTCCCCCCAAATAAGACTATTGGAGTACCTAACTGCATGCTGTTTCCACTGGTAACACATTTCTAGGATCTTTAGGAAAGAAAAGTCTTTTGCAGCACCTGTTACCTGAGGTTCTTTAGCTGAGGATGGCAGGAATTGGACATGTAGTGTACCTTCTGTCTGCAAATCAAGTTGTCTACCAGTGAACCATGGCACCTTCTACAGCCCATTCAGGGTTCAAATCAATTGGGTTATACTGGGTACTTTATTTACAATGCAGTATTCAGCACAGTCAAGTCACAGTTTATGACCCCCTAGGATTTTCAAGGCAAGAAACATTCAGA
>NW_015228249.1:0-810 GCF_001447785.1 Gekko japonicus | reverse complement strand
ATAAATAATGTGTAGTGTAACTGGGCCCTGAAATACTCCTGGAAATCCTGCAACTCTGTTCTCCTTTGCTTATGGCTCCCAGATCTTGGCCTGCTGGCAACCAGCTGAACTGGCCCATTTCCTGCTGCCGCTGAATTAAACCTGCCTGGAGTAAGCTTTGCATCTTTATATCTAGCTGGTCTGCTCCAGCCCAGGCCTGTTTATCTCCTAGAAGAGGTTGTCATCTGATCAGGTCTGCTCTGCTCCTGTCCCTTTAGAAGTGGTCTCACATGGAGAGAGAAGCTGATGAAGTTTCTCCCAGCATGCAGCGAAACTCCTTACTGCCCGTTGGCACCCATCAAACCTACTGAAGGGACACTCACAAGAGCTGGTTCAAAAACTGGCATCCCAGAGCAGGGGAGCTGCTTCTTTCACGAAAAACCTCCACAGGCCTCCACAGTCTTATCAAACGTTGTCAGAGAGTTTGGGTGCCCCTTTCAAAAATGGGACAGACAAAGCATGTCCCACAGAACCTATCAGGTTTTATCCTACCTTGCTTTCAAGGAGCTCGGAGCGCTATACACCATTTTGCGCTCAAAACAACCTTGTAAGTCAGATTATGCTGAAAGAGAGAGAGGCTGGCCCATGGGCTTTGGGGCTCATGGGGGATTTGAACTGGGCTCCTAGTCCAGTACTTTAACCATCATACTTCTCTTGTTGTATATGGTGGAAGGTGCCTTCATCACAGCGGGCTTATGACAACCCTGTAGGGTTTTCAGTGCAAGAGGAAAAAACAGGCTGCTTGCCATTGCCTGCCTCTGCGTGACAACC
>NW_015228248.1:0-810 GCF_001447785.1 Gekko japonicus | reverse complement strand
TAAAAAAGGAATGGTTTCAGTATCGAACACTGTTTCTTCAGGTGTTTTATAAGGACTGCTTGTGTATGGGAAGATGACCCCCTCCTTTATATGTTGCTCATTGTCTTTATTTGTTCCCCTGCAAGGGTCTTTGGGGCAGACTTTCCCTCATCCCCTACATGTGGGCGATGGTCTTGATTTCACCTGTAGCTGTGAAGCACTTCCGCAAAACAGACAGATCACAGTGATACAGTCACTGGTTGCTGCTGGAGAGACAGCCCTTCCCAGCCCAAGTGAGAATGATTTGGCAGCATGTACAAGAAGCAGGGGGAAATCCCGGCTAGCAAACAAACCAGACCAATAGTACTATCCATTGCATCAACCCAATAAATGTTGCTATTCCCGTTGACAATTATGTCATTGCTATAATGAGTGGAAAGGTCACAGAAACACGTTGAGAAGTGTAGGGTGGCATGCCAACTGCACAGAGGTTCCCAAAGCACGAGTCAAAATGATCTTTGCACCCTGCAGGGTGTTTTCCCTCCTCTGTTACACCTGGATAAGGATGTGCCATTCAGATTGTTTCCTGGAGTAAAAGTCTGCAAACACAGTGGTATGAACTTCAGAGTCCAATGCATATCTGATAAAACAAACTGACAAGATAACACAAGATGTTCAATGATCATTCATTTTGGATTCTGGGGACTTTTGCAGGCAAAGGGTTGGGACCCCTTTTCAAATATGCCTTTGTTGCCTGGGATTCTGATCTTGCCTGTCGAAGTAGAGCTTCTTCAATGACAAGACAAAAATGTACTTCCTGACACTTAAACC
>NW_015228247.1:0-810 GCF_001447785.1 Gekko japonicus | reverse complement strand
TCATGATCCCAAATGTCTTTGCTACTGGTGTGTGGATCATTTTAATGAACTGTTGTTGTTTTTTTGCTTTGGTCAGTCTTAAAAACCAAAACCAGCAGCTCCCTAAGCAAGAAATGACGGCTGTGGGAATAATGTTGCTTATTTATGCAGGGCAATTTGGAGTGGATCGGCACATGTCATCTGAGCAGGTACAGTAACAGGCTAGCCATTCCCTCCATCACCAAGTACTGATGCAATTCATCCCTGTCTATACTAGAAGATCTGCCAAGAATAACAATTGATGTGATATGGCTGGAAGTCATATTAATTTTTAAAAACATGAAAAATACATTGGCAAATGTTCTGTAGCAGCATTTTAGAATTAGGAAACTAGATGGAACACTGTCTAGTCCAGGCACCCAGCTTTGTTGTATAGGGATCCTAGGATCTTAGTTGACCTTAAAAGATGCCAGAAATGTTGTCCTGTTAATTATGCAGCATGATGCTTAGGCTGTTCCTTCTTTAGATGATACTTGATCATTAAAGGGATCAAAATATTACTTTACAGAATTCACGGTTAAGGAGAATCATTCAGTTTTCAGGGCTAATGAAGAAAACATCCATTTAATATAGAATGAATTTCTTTTGAAGACTGAGAAACCTGATTTTCCACACTAGTGAAGGCTTAACTACAAACTACATTCCCTTTGGTCCTTGTGATCAAATATGCATTATGATATCTGTGCTGGGAAATTAATTCCTGGTACACATCTGGACCTGATTTGGATTCAGCAGAAGGGCCGTGGTCACATGGCAAGGAAATTGCGATTT
>NW_015228246.1:0-810 GCF_001447785.1 Gekko japonicus | reverse complement strand
ATTAAATTAATATTTAAATGCTCCTTTCTCTGTTTTTTCTGTATATATAGTTTTGAAATCTAGCTTTCCCTTCAAAAACCTTCAAAAGAACCTGATTTATTGTCAAAATCTTCAGATATGTTAATTTTGAGACTGAGAAGTTTTGTTCATGATAAAGTAATCATGTCAGTGCCAGCTCAGGTTAAGACAACTATGGATTCATTCTCGCCATTTTGTGAAATGTGTTGAACCATCAGTTAGAAAAAAAACCACCCTGTAAGCTAACTATTATACTGAAACATGTGTGACTAAGTGTTTGAGGAATGACCCATTGTTTCTGCAACAGCTTTATAAATATTTTAAATGATAAGGTCATTTTAATGATGTAGAGCCTGTTCAGTGAAGGCACTGGATAAGTAGCTCATAGTGAGAAAGTCCAGAACCTAAAGAGAACTGGGTAGCTAAATGAACCTTGGGGATACTCCCGCTCATCTGCTACCTTCCTTGTCCACAATCTGAATAAAGACCTCTACTCTGTGGCAAGCCATACCCGTTTGTTACATCTAAACTAACAGCCATGGTTTGCTCCATCCTCTCCAGGATTAAGGATTCCTAGTTTGGAAGCGACACAACAAAGCATAATTTGCTTTGGGTAACAACTGTGATTTGCCGAAAAGGGCTTTAATCAGATGTTACTACATGGACTTTGCATGCAATGGCCTCAGTTTTTGTCATCCTCTATCTGGAAGGAAATAGCCACCAGTATTATATTCCCTCTTGAAGGAGCAACTTGTTTTCCCTTGCTAGATAGCTAATGCTGCTTCTGCAAGA
>NW_015228245.1:0-810 GCF_001447785.1 Gekko japonicus | reverse complement strand
ATGGCAATATTACAGGTGAAGAACCTCAGAGAAACTAGTCCTGTTCTTTATATAACGACAGCAAGGCTTATAAGAAAATTGTGTTTCAATGGGCTGATCACTTAACTTTTTAAGATCTTTGCCTGATACTTTAAAAAAAATATGTTGATACAGTTCTCCTTTTTTTCAGGTGAATTGTCTCCCTGTGCCCAAATGAATGGGGGATGTCATGATTTATGTCTTCTTACTCCAGATGGTCGAGTAAATTGTTCCTGTAGGGGTGATCGAATACTGATAGATGACAATAGATGTGTGCGTAAGTAGTATCATCTCATGCAGTGATATCTTGTTTCAGTTCTTATTTACTTGCTTAAATATTTATACTCAGCATTCTGCACAGCTCAAGGTGGCTTACAAATTCACATTTTTAAAAACTCAAAATGTAATAAACCGCTGCAAAAGACCCTTCTGCAAAAATAATGTGTGCAACCAACACCCCCATTCAAAGTCCTAGCATAAAGTAGCCTTGTGGAATCATTTATATACATCTAAAGGCTATGTCCCCTTCACCTCAGGCTTCCCTTTCCACAGTATGACAACTGTGATTTAAGGCATGGGTTCTAGTTGATGCCACAGTAGGGGAACAACTAACAGGTGAACCACCTAAGGATAGCATGGTAAAATCCAGTAAGACTCATGTCCTTATTTCAGTGTATCTTTGCTCAGTAGGTCTTGTCATTGTCTAGAAAACATGCTGAAGAAAGATTAGAGATTATCTATTTTTAAACAATAAATATTATACTGATATTGAATGTTCCTTTCATGTTTTTT
>NW_015228244.1:0-810 GCF_001447785.1 Gekko japonicus | reverse complement strand
TGTGAACAGCTTTGAGCAGCAAACTGTTTGGAAAGGCAGTAAACAGGTTTGAAGAACGAGATTACTCAAGGAATCATGTTTTTTCTTCTTGAGGTGTTCTTATGCTTCTAGACCCTGATAAGCAAATTAAAGCTATTCCACTGTACTAATATCACATTTCTCATTTTCTGGAAGCAATATTACAATTTAATGAGCTAGACACAACAGAGCAGTCTAGATTCTAACTCATCTGTGAGCAGAAGTATTTTTCTCTTTATTGTGTCTGTGCTTAGTGTTCTGTTTGGTTGTATTATTTGCTTACTCACACCTGGGTGTAATAACCAGACAAAACACCATTCATTGCTGTTAGAACAATATGGAGAATTGTTAAACTGAATTTCCAGATCTAATTTGCTCTTTTTTCACTAAGTATTCTAAGAGACTAAACTGACCTTTGCCAGAACTACAAAAATCACTCTACTGGGACTGTGCGGATTTCTTAGGAAACAGGTTGAGAACAAATCTAACTCACAACCAAGTGCTCCAGCAGCTGTTACAGTAAATCCTTGTCTTGTGCTGACTTCAACAGAGCCATTTCAAAACTGCATCCTAAGCTGTTTCCACATGGAGGGGATTCTCTCCATCGCTTTCAACCCTGCTACAAATGCAAAGGCATGCAAATCGGTAATGAAGCTTCTGTACCTGGGAATTTTCTTTGCACTTTCCTCTTTTTCTCCTGAATTGTCCCCTTCCACACATGCTTTATAGCAACTCCACATTGTCTTATGGGAGTGTGCGCCTCACTGCTTCCATGATGATTCACTGCCTCTT
>NW_015228243.1:0-810 GCF_001447785.1 Gekko japonicus | reverse complement strand
TTGCCTAGTGATTTTTTTCCCTTTGGTGCTTGATCATTCTGACTTTGTTTCTCTAGGCAGTATGAATCAGAACCAGAGACTTGATGTCATGGCTAAACTAAAGCAGTTCCATTGCAGAGTGTTGATTTCTACTGATTTGGTGAGGTTTTCCTTTGAACTAGTCAAACATATGGACATGCATCCTGTGGAGCATGTATGTAAGGATGCATGTGGACATGGTTCTTCCCTGCATTCCCCACTAGCTTTGACCTTCAAAATACTGGAGGTTATACAGCTCACATGGAAAAAAGGCTGTGTAGCCTGTGGGCAAGGGGAGCAGCAGTGAGGAGGGAAACCAGGCTGGCACTGATCCTTTGCCAATGGAATATTGAGCATCAGTGAAAGTATCACTGATGGAAGAAGAAGTGGATAACAGTTTTTGTCTGGTTCTTCTCCTCACTGAAGTTGCATGGCTTTTGGTCCTTCTTAGCCCCGCAACCTCCAAGCATCCATAATGTAGAGGTCTTGGGAGACGTCTGGGGGAGGGCAGGAAAGAACTGTTGTCATAAGCATCCTTTTGAGCATGCTCGTGGAATCTCTGATTTATATTTAACCTGGGTCAAAATCTAGAGCCAGGATGACTACTGGCATTTTTGTGGGCTCTATGAAATACATTATATTTCTCTGTAGAAGTTGATTTTATATCACTAAATGTGTGCTTCTCTTGTGCTCAAATATCTTTAAATCAAAAGGGAGATATATTGAGTACTCTTATTTGAAGACAATGGATTGAAAGTACTACTCATTGGCTGCGTTCACACACACTAAATA
>NW_015228242.1:0-810 GCF_001447785.1 Gekko japonicus | reverse complement strand
AATTGACAAACCAGGGTTACAGTTGTTGCAATGCTTCTAGAGGCTACTGTATCTAGGGACAGGAGTGCTGAGCAGATGAGACCAGAGAAACAGCTCTCAACCATGGTTGTCTTTTTTAGGAGTTTAGCTGGTGGTTTGGGCTTTAAACTATGGCTTGGTTTAGACATAATGGCCCATCATAACATGCTGCTGTATGAACAGTCTTTGAAGGAGTACAACTTGCTTGCACAATCCTTCACTCCCTCATTGCAGACCGAAACAATAATTTCTGGGTTTACAGCAAACTGTAGTTTGCTATTATATCTTAACTGGCAAACTGAGGCTTGTGCTCATCCCTCAGACCAGGATCCCAAACTGGTAACAAGACATTGTTTAGAAGCTGTGACAGCAAACTATGACTTCTGGCAAGCCTGGAAATAACTAATTATCTTGACACTTCGGAAGGAAAAGAGGGATTGCGAGAACCTGAGGATTCCTTAGGCTTGTTCATGGGGTGGGAAACCGTGGCTTGCCCTTATGTCTGAAACAAGCCGTTGGTTAGTACCGATTGTAGTTTGGCATGATGACTGTGCTTAGTCACAGAGACATCCTGTGTTCCCAAGGCTGAAAGTAAACTGGTACAGACTGTTGTAGATAAGAACCAATAAGTAACTGGCTGAAACAGTACCTCCCATCTTCTGTTTTGTGTCCCCTGAAAGAGACAGCACCGGTAAGAAATTTAAGTTACTTTTTCACCTCGGTGCATCCCCCCCCAGGAGGAGTGCCTTTACAATATGTAAACTTTTTACACAACCTATGTACTTGTATTGT
>NW_015228241.1:0-810 GCF_001447785.1 Gekko japonicus | reverse complement strand
TCTGTTAAATACACTTCCTTTAACCAGGCAGTTCATGTCGCGTGTTGCTGTGGCTCTGGTGTGCAGATGGCCAAATACAACATTAAGTCAGCCTTTTGCCTTCTTCCAGTTCACCCAGATGACTTTGAATAGTTGGGTTTTTCCTTTGATGGTCATTTTTATATGGACCGGGCCTTCCAATGGGCTGTTCCGTGTCCTGTGCCACTTTTAAATGATTCAGTTCATTTCTAGAGTGAGGCCTCTGTTACCGCATAGAGTTGGCTACCGTTACTCATTATTTAGATGAGTTTTCGCGGGTTCATCAGAATCAGGTCACTGCGAGGAATTACTGAGCACATTTCTAGAGTTGACTGGGGAGCTGGGTTTGCTCTTGGCACATGAAAAGACTGAAGGCCTTTCCCAGGTTTTGACATTTTGGGGGGTGGAACTGGACACTGTGGCCCAGGCTTTACATTTGCCCATCAGTAAGTTGGATGACTTGTGCAGAAGAGTGTATGAGTTTAAGGGCAAAAAGAAAGCCACCCTGCATGAATTCCAGCAGTCGGTAGGACACCTCAACTTTGTGTGCAAAGTTGTGGTGCCTGGCCAGGTCTTTCTACACTGTCTGTGCAATCCTATGAGTGGTTTATGGCTTCCCCATCATAGGGCGCATTTTACTGCCGATGTCAGGGTGGATTAGCAAATGTGGTTGGAGTTCCTGGAGTCCTTCAATGGGATCTCTTTTTGGAGGGAGGACTTGAAGTTGGAAGCCGAACTCCTAATCCATTCTGATGCTGCTGGCTCATTGGGTTTTGGAGTCTATTTCAGGGG
>NW_015228240.1:0-810 GCF_001447785.1 Gekko japonicus | reverse complement strand
CCTGAACCCTGCTGGGTCTGCTAAAACTCGGGGGTTTTGTTTTGAAATTGTCATCATTCAGGAGGCCCTGTGAAGTCCTCTTTCTGTGACTTGTACCATGAGCCCCAGCCGTGCATGGCCCTAAAATCCCTTGGAATAAGCACTGACTTCGGGGGTCACCATGCAATGGCAGTGGGTTTCCATAGTGTGGAATCCATGCACTAACATTTTTCTTGCCCTTTTTGCAGCTGGAGTTTCCCTGACCTGGAAAGGTGCTCTTGCTGAAGTCAGGTGAAAAAGGGGCCTGAAGAGAGAGCCTCTCGATTGCTACCGTCTTGACTTTCGGCTTTGTGCTTCTTTTGCAGCTCAAAACCACCACGACAGCGGCCATCAGCCGGGACTTCAAAGAGGACCGCCTCTGGCTCAACGGGAAAGAGGATGATATTGGGCACCCCCGTCTCCAGTCTTGCCTGCGGGAGAGTGAGTGCAAGGCAGGGATGGGGGGTGGGGAGGGCAAAAACCGAGAGCCAGTGTGACGGAATGGCTGAAATATTCACGGTCTGGGTTCAAATCCTTCCTCCGCTGTGAAAGTCCCTGGGTGACTCTGGGTCGGTCACTTAGCCCACCTCGCAGGTTTGTTGTAAGGATAAACTTGGGAGGAGGGGAGGACCAATAATAATAATTTCTAAAAATTATACATTGCAGCCAGAGTTCTGCTTACACGGGGAGGGAGGAGTTTTGGGCCAGGTTTAAGATTGCCAAAAACAGGGCATTTGTGTGAGCTGGCTGGTGCGAAGTAGAATTTTGAGTATTCCTCCTGGGTTCTGTGAA
>NW_015228239.1:0-810 GCF_001447785.1 Gekko japonicus | reverse complement strand
TCACAACAATCCTATGAGGTAGGTTAAGCGCAGAGAGACCAGCCAAAAGTTACTCAGTGAGCAACTGGGTATTTGAACACTATGGGAGTTTTGCCACTAATATTTAACAGAGGATTCAGGACTCAACTTTTCTTCCCACTGTTAAAAGCCTTACAACCATCCAATGGCTTTGCCAGCAAAATTTCCCCACTGGGAAAGTCTGTTCATGGATCAGTGGCAGGAAAAATTAGTTTTGCCAGAGGCTGCAATCTTAACATTATTTACAGAATGACACTTTCCATTAACGATGGGAAGGAAATAGTAAACTCTAGCCAGGCTCTCTGATTGTTAAAGTTCAGATTCATTAGAAGTCTTATCCCCCCTCCACCCAAAAGGTTTCTTCATCCCACTGATGAACATGAAGAAACAGGCCCATGTTTTTGTTTTGTGTAGACTGGCTTGACTCCACTGAACAGCTCAGCCACGCTGACTGTTACCAGCTGAGGACTAGCATGTGGGATTCTAGGAGGACTGTAAAGCACTCACCCATACAGTTGTTCCCACCGTTGACTTGCAAGTAGTCAGGAGGACAAATGCAGGTATAATTGCCAATGGTGTTGTAGCAAGTGCCAGGCCCACAGATGCCAGGTGTGGCACACTCGTCAATATCTGCAAGGAAAGTACAAGAATGCAGGCTAGTATCCGAAAGCGGAAGAGACAGCATGTAGCTCAAACTTGCCTAGAAGACACTCTGCCTCACTACAGACAAGGAGAGGTTGACGGTGGTGTGTAACGAAAGGAAACTGCACAAGCTCAGGAGGCACCATCACC
>NW_015228238.1:0-810 GCF_001447785.1 Gekko japonicus | reverse complement strand
ATTGTTCCTTTCGTGCAGGGGCTGCTTATAAAATCAAGAACTGATTTTTCATTTCTAATCTCTGTTGCTATATATAAAAATCAAAAGAGCTGTTGCACAAGTAAAAATGTTCTGTGGAATCCAACCAATAATATGCTTGGATTTGCTAAGGGTAACCAACACTTGCCCTTTCTGCTTCCTGATTTATCAGGTAGGTATGATTTTTCTCATCTAAAGGAACAGAGCCAATTTTTACAATATCTGAATCAACCTCTGCCATTTGACATTGAAAAGGAGACTCCGAGGTAATAAAACTGAACTTTTTTCATAGCCTAGTGTTAAATTTGAAACAATTTAATGTGAATATAGACCAAGAATGTAGACCAAGCATGTAGACCAAGACACTGAATAATTTTGTAATACTAATCTAATAAATGTTGTTCAGATGCATGATTCATTAATGTTAGCCTGATATGTTTACAGGCCAATAATAATGGTAGGAGTAGTTGGCATTCTCCATGCCTGATACTAATCAAGCAGACACTGATGAATAAGGGGTTGCTATAGCCAGGAACAAGTATGCATTTGCTTGCACCTAGGTTTTTCTTCTGGCCTCAAAGATATCTACTGTTCCTTTTTCTTGAAAAAAAGTCTTCCTATGAACATACAAGTCGAACAAAAGACTGGAGGGTTGCAAAAGTGGGTTATTGGAAAAAATCATAGCGTCAAGATCATAGCTTTAGGGGGGATACATTAAACTTTTTAAAGTTCTCCATCAAGCCAGGAAATGGTTTGAAGCAATTGTTTTCACAAGGAATTGAACCAAAAAGA
>NW_015228237.1:0-810 GCF_001447785.1 Gekko japonicus | reverse complement strand
TTTCCAGTAGTGGCACTTAGACTCTGGAATTCCTTCCTGCAAGATGTACATGTGCCTCTGTCCCTTTGCTGTGTATTTGGGCTGGTTCAATAGTAGTGACTCATCTGTGCTTTTTAGTCTCAGTTTTAATATGCTGACTTTGGGTTCTTGTTCCTTAATGACTCTGTTTTAGAGAAGTTAAATCTTTTGTGGCTGTACATTATATTTTCTTACTGCACTTAATTGTAATGTTGCAGCCTTTAAAATTGTTGGTAGTAAGATGTCTCTGAGCGGTTCTTTCCCCCATGCATAGTGGAGTATGAAAACTTAAAGTAAACAAATGATATACAGATATTCAAAGGATCTCCCAGCATTTTATGTAGTTCTTCCCCCACCCAAAATAAAATTCTCTTTTTCCCCTGGGCAAGTTTGTTACTGTGTGGGTGCATGTGCATGTGTGTGTGAGAGAGAGAGAATTCACAGTCCCATAGCCAGTTTAATATTTGCTTAAATTTCAGTTCTCCACAATCTGCTACTGGTGTTATAGATTCATTGGTATTTCATATGTGTTCATATATATGATATATTGGCTTCAATATCCACTAATAGAAGTTATTTCTGTCAGCAGAAATCCCTTGCCTCCCTCTCCCCCACAGCCTGAACTGTTCCTCAAAATGCTGTTTCTGGATTTAGGGAACCCCATTCCCTCCTCAGGAAGAGCATGGGGGGCCGAGGCCTGTAGTGGGAGGGGGGGAGACAATGAAAAATTGTCCCTCCTTCTATTAGCAGAAATCTATCATGGGGTAGAAGCCACTGGTTGCCTAATAGTGA
>NW_015228236.1:0-810 GCF_001447785.1 Gekko japonicus | reverse complement strand
TAGAAAGTGTACCAGGTGAGAGTAGCCTGAAAGCAATTATTAAAATCAGGGTGGCATTGAAGCCCATTAAAAATTGGAAGGGAACTGTGTACTATAAGTACTTGTGCCTTACACAAGTTACACTAATGCAGCATTCGGAATAGTACATGCAGGAAGAGTAGGCCTCCATGAACATCTGCACTTGGAAGCAAGAAGTGCTGATTCATAATATTGGCTTATTCTGTCTGATTCTTTTTGACCACTTTCTTTGCTTTAATTATTATTACTGTTGCTTACTTTCCTCATAAAACCACAGAAGGGAAAATGCATAGGACTGGTGTCTTATTTATACTTTGCTGTTCTTAAACCAGCTGGCTGAGTTTACTTGTCAAAAATAATGGAATCTAAGAAGCATCTAAAAATTTGGTTTGTGGGAACAAGTAAACCTTGTATTATAAATGTGGAAAAGAAACAGATAAAGATGTTGTGTTTTTTCCTAGGGCTGTCATATCGCAAAGGCCTTGCTTGGTCTCATTCAAAAACTTCTCAGGATCTGCTTTTCCTTCATCCATTGGATTTGCGCAGTGCATTGGCCTTGGTTAACTGCACACACAAAATGGACACAATGTATGTACTTCCTGATTTTAGACTATACTAATGGCTTGATATTAAAAGGCAAGGCATTGTTGCAGAAATTGGTAGTTGGGCTTTCTAAATATGGGGCATTTTAATGAGATTTTTAGTTCTAATTTTGAGGAGATACATGCAGACTGAATTCATAACAGAATCTATGTACATTAGTGGGTGGTGGTGGAGGGGGATGGAGGAGAC
>NW_015228235.1:0-810 GCF_001447785.1 Gekko japonicus | reverse complement strand
ATAAGAGCCCTGAACGGGCCGATTCCGGCCCCCGGGCTGTATGTTTCACATGGCTGGGATATAGGTTTTGTGAAATAAATAAATGAAGATAAAGCCAAGGGTCACAAAGATAGAGAGACATGTTATTAATTACATTTTTATCTCACCCTTCATCCAAGGGACTTAGAGTAGTTTTCGTGGCTCCCTTCTCCTTTTGCATTTTATTCTAACAACAGCCCTGTGAGGTAGGGTAAGCTGCGATAGCATTCTTGGCCCTGTCACTCAGCAAGTGTCATGGCTCAGTGGAGATCTGAACTCCGCTCTCCCAGATCCTGGTCTGAGACTCCATTCACTACGCTACATTGGTAAATGGCCTCCCCATCCAATCCTGTTCACAACCCCATCTTTACCTCCTGGACTCCGCATCACAGATGTCCTTGTAGAAAGGTACTCTGTGACTTCTCATTGGGTAGGTAAGCAGGCTATCTGCAGAACCGGAGTAGGGTCTAGTAGGAAGAATCAGATACATTAATAGATCAGTGGGTTAGGAGCAGAACAAGAAACTTGACAGCAAATGAAATGATAGTTTTAAAAAAACAAAAACCTGGACATCTTTGAAATATTCAAAGTGAGTTTTCAAAAGGCACATGTCACGTTCAAGAACTGCATTCCAGGATGATGAAAATGATAATCTCAATCAGTCTATAAAAGGTCAATTGCGTGTGCACCTAGTTGAAATTCAGATGTGGGCCATGAGGGAAGAGGAGACGGGATTTAACCCTGCAACTCTCAGTCTGGCTTTGCTAATTGAAACTGAGTTCCCCATATGCT
>NW_015228234.1:0-811 GCF_001447785.1 Gekko japonicus | reverse complement strand
CTTAACCACAACACCAGACTGGCTCTCTTTACATTACATTTGCATTACAACAGTTCTATTATAGGATCTATTATAAGGTAGCTAAACCCAGCCACAATCACAGGTGCTCCCATTTAGAGTCTCCCTGATTAAAGCTACCCTATGACCCTGACACTGGGTGTCTTGGCCCTTTTGCAAAGGAACCTGTACAGGGTTGCCAGGCATGGCAACCAGTGGTAGGCTGGGGGTTGGGGGCATGAGGGGCAGCCACTGGCAGTGGTGTCATCCCTCTCTAGGAATCACTCAAAACTCAATGGTAAATCACAGTGTTTCCTAGAGAGGACTGATGTTGCTTCCAGGTTTTCTCCAAAAGTGATGTCACACCATTGCCCCGACAGCTATCTTTTATATTTCCCCTCCAAAGCAGAAACAGGAACTGTGGCGGGGGATTCCCCGTCCCCCATTGGGGGGCTGGCAGCCCTAATCCTGTAAGGAGCGATGGGAGAATGTGCATTTTAGACACACTCTCTGGCTCATGCACACAAACTTTGGTCCCTGCAACACACAAACATTTTCTCTAAACATTCCTTGTGGTTATGACGGCAAACATTTTTAGAAGGTTCAGGGCAGCATTTCAGTTCTCCATTTCAAGGAGACCCCCAGGAAATAATTCAATCTCTTGTAATGAGAAAGTCCTCGGGAGAGACTCCGAAAGCAGCTGCGGCCATCCTACTGGGGTCTGTCCAAATGTGAATGCCTCCCAGAAAAGCAGGCACTCAGTTCTGCAATCTGCCTGAGTTAAAAATATTTAAGGTCAAACGGTGGAGCCTCT
>NW_015228233.1:0-810 GCF_001447785.1 Gekko japonicus | reverse complement strand
CTCACTCACTCACTCACTCATTACTTATACATCTCCTATCCTCCTATCCTCCAGTTTTGTCTATATATCAATCCCATTATTATTATCTCTGGGTCTAGTCTATCTCCATAAATTTTCCCCCATCCCCCCCCCCAACTAGTCCCCTTAGCTTCACATATACCATCCGGTCCATCTGTCTGGTCATCTCCCCTATTTTCCACCCCTATCTGCATCAAAAAAGAGGCGAAGCATTCTGTTGGCATAATGTCTCTCTCTTTCCCCCCCCCTTTTCCCACGGATGTTTGGAGTGGTCTCATTTGGGGATCCTCTTGAGATACTGAGAGGCTGATTGTACCCCAGGGTGGATGGGTGTTTCTAGTGATTCTTTTCTTCCCTCCTGAGATACCTGCATTCCTTCCCCAAACAGCTGCAATGCAGGAATGATTGTGTGAGTGGTGGAGATGAACGTGGGCTTGCGTGCTTGCTTGCTGTGTCCCTCGTTCTCTCTCCTTTTTTTCTTTTCTTTCCAGTTTCCCGACAAAAGCCATAACTCATGTCACTGGGGTGGTTTATGGGCTGCAGGCAGGAGGCTGGGCCTTGGTGGGGTGAGAGGTGATGTGGGGCTGTAGCTTGCTTGCTTAAGAAGTCCAGATTTCTTCCTTTGGCACACACAGCTTAATTTAAACCAGAATTTAACCAGGTGTCAATGCTCAGCCTCAACCCTGCACCAGAAACATACTTATTGTTATTAGTATGATTATTGAATGGATAACATCTTGCATCTCTGCAAAGCAGTCTGTCTACTTTGTGGGTTTTGGTGGGAGAAGTTCT
>NW_015228232.1:0-811 GCF_001447785.1 Gekko japonicus | reverse complement strand
AAGGGGTGGGGTGATATGGCAAAGGATAATTGGTATCAATTTACCCAGGATACACGTCTAATTTATAGGCAAAGAGTTAATTTATTGACTGATATTGATTACATTAGTACAGAAAGGTACTTTCTGGCCACATGTAGTGAGATTCCTAGACATAGCCTGGGAAATGTGAGAAAATGCATATAGATTATATTTAATGAAGGGAGTCATGTCCTTGAAACTTTAAGTCTGTGGCAACTGCTAGAGGAACCTCTCGGAGATTTTTTCAGAAAGACCCTTCAGTGGCAAAAAAAAATTGCGTTTATTTAAAACATTTGTATCCTGTATTCATCTGCCTTGGTACTGAGGCATCTGCCATCAACCACAAATTAAAATAAAAAGCCAGCAATCACCATTGCAGTAAAATGCATAAGAAAGGCACAAAAACAGAGAAACAATAAAAATCAATAGATCAATTCTTAGAGGTTGCAAATGAATAAAAGAAATGGGAATTATGTGGCTTCCCATAAACTAAGTTAATGTCTGCCACAAACAATTTATTTTTAACTGAATAAATTGGGAAGTCTTGCTGTTGTTAACTGGATGGTTTATAGTAGTGGCAGGCCTAGAAGCAAAAAAGCATTAATGAAAAAGAGACAAGTTAGGCACAAGTTGGCTATGAACACAGGCCCTAAGAATGAAATGGACACAAGAACAGTCCACACATTAGGGAAGAATGCCAGAACTATGGGTATTACCTCAACCAACAAAGGGGATCTTATCTTTTACAGCAATTAATGAAGATTTGTAGCCGTGTTAGTCTGTCTGTAGCAGC
>NW_015228231.1:0-811 GCF_001447785.1 Gekko japonicus | reverse complement strand
TTCCAAATTAATATTTCAGCAATGGTGCAATATTACGATAATAGCAGGAAACAGCTGTGTTCTCTATTCATTTTCTTGGAATGTAGGTTAGCTCTTTGGGGGGATTTGTGAAGGTATGAGGCATATTGTATAGTCATGTGATTTGTGCAGCTCCAAGCCTCCTCTGAGAATAATGTACATTTAGAGACAGCACACAAAAATGACATAAATTTATATATGGAATTTAGACTATTGACAGATGATATATGAGCAGCTGGGCCCAGAGAGATTTCAATGAATAACATGGTAATTTACTGCACCTAACCTGAAATATCAGGTCTATTTTTCATTTTCTGTTTTCTGTCACTGTTTGGTCTCACTTGCAGTTGGCTATTTATGTTGTAGCTGCAGTACATGGAGCTGTAAATAGATTAATCACTTCAGGATTTTTCTGAAATGCTGCATCCATCAATTGCCAAATGCTAAAAATTACAGGTATATTTAATGTGAACATAAAATATAATACATAGTAATCGTCTTATACCGGGAGGAAGGGTGCAAATTCATTTGTCCAGTGGAGCAAAGTCACTATGTTCAGCAAAAGAGCTAAACAGAATAATGTGTGCCTCACTTGCTGTCATCTAGGACTGTATAAGTTCTTTCCTCTAAAAGAAATTGTAGAGGAACACAACTAAACATGTACAGTGTAAAACATGCTACATCTGCTATGTAGTTTACAATATACATCTGACAAATGTAGATATACATTGACGCTAAAACTGCGCTGAGGAAAGGCAGCATGATATAACCCAACCTCGTCAGATCTTGGAAG
>NW_015228230.1:0-811 GCF_001447785.1 Gekko japonicus | reverse complement strand
TTTACAGAAGGGTCCATTTTAGGCATGAACTGAAGCTATTGCAAAACATCTTCCCTCTTCAGAAGTTTTTTTTTTTTAATTAGCATCTTATTTTACCCACAGTTTGCACTGCCTGTTCTTCTCTTTTGCCTACACTGCTTAGTTTGGTTGCCCTGTTACTTGTAAATGTTTTAGGAAAAATCCTACCTTATATGGTAGAAATACAAATTCCATTCTTCCCCAGTATATTCTGTGATGCTGACTGAGTCCAGGTGATTATGATAGGAACGGAAATGACTACTGGAAAGGGTGAATCCAGTTCCTCCAGTTGTTGCCTCAGTTCTGGGTTTTGTCACAGCAGGACATTCTGGAAGGAGGCAATGGCTGAGGGGGAAACACACACGCCACAAGAGCAGAAGATTATCATCTGGTACCATGAGAAAATATTTGCCTGTAGGTCAATAAGATGCCAAATTTCTAGTGTCTGGAGTGGCACCTAGGAGAAATCACAGCTGGAGTTAGGCACCAAAAAGGTACCAAAACAGATATGGGGATAATCCTATCTGGCACTAAAAGCCATTTTCAGACATTGCACCCACATGCAGTGGGAACCCAACAGCTACACATATTGAGAGCACACAGTACTCACAATACTCCCAGTATGTGGGGCTGCTTTGTTGTCTGAATGAGGTAACATACATATATTGTATGAACATGCAACTTTGATACACATGAACAGGAATCCTGAAAAGTCCAGTGGTCAGTTTGCATGTACTGAAGCTCAACACGCCTACAAAATATGCACATTGTTGTGATCAGACAATGTGGTGAC
>NW_015228229.1:0-811 GCF_001447785.1 Gekko japonicus | reverse complement strand
TATTTATTTAGATATGTATTTGCTGTTTTGGTTTTCTCAATGGGGGCCCCAAAGTGGCTTACAACATCAGCCCCGCCTCTTTCAGTTTATCCCCACAATGAAAATCCTGTGAGATAAATTAGTTTAAGGGGCACTCACTGGGGGCTCAAATGCTGGATTTTTAGACCCAAGCATTGCCATAAAACTTCAGCCTCGTTGAGGGATGCTTGCAAACAGATCAATCCTTGCATTACTGGAATATGACCTCTTGTACAGAATATTCCAGTGAGTCTAGAGTTTGATTAATTCATTTCTCCCTTTTCACAAACATTTTATTTATTCATTTTCTTAATTTACAGGAACAGCCAAGCAAAGTGCACCAGGGTCAGTGGCATTTCACTTATGAAAAGGTAAGTTTTACACACAATTGGACTACGATCTTCTGCTGAGGATCTGAGACCAGCACAGCAAAAAGAGAACATGTCTGTGCTTTAACAAAGTACAAATTCTAGCTGGGAAAGCCAGGGGAAATGTAGATAGCACAAATCCATTCAAATTGATCTGTTTGGTTTCATCCTCCCTTTCCTCCAAGGATCTCAAGGTACCATCCATGGTTCCTCCCCCCAACTCTTCAAGGTAGTTTCAGCAGACAACTGAGCTAGCCCAGGGTCAGCTTCATGGCTGAGTGGGGATCGAAATCCTGGTCTCCAGGAAACTGCTTGATAGCTCAATGGCCCCAAATCATCCTTGCTTTCCACCCTCCTTCCAGCCAGGCACAAATGCTCCCTCCAGTCCATGGCTGGGAGCCTGTCTTAGCATTCTAATTGGTTCA
>NW_015228228.1:0-811 GCF_001447785.1 Gekko japonicus | reverse complement strand
GCTGGGCTACCTTAAGGATGTGAAGTGGACTTGCATGGATTTTCTGGCTTAATGCAAAAAAAGAAGAAGAATAAGTATTTAAAAGGCTCAAAGCCTTGCCTGGCGACTCACCTCCTCTGCTGTCTACCCCCCTGCCGTTCTCTGTTTTTCAGCGGCTGGTTTGCTAGACCAGCCAGTATACAGGGCCAGGGAGGGGGAGAGAAATGCATTGATTTCCCCCCCCTCCTTTTGTATGTTTCCTGTGTACCGCTGCCACTTCCTTTCACCTTTTCAGCAGGGGGGGAGCGGGGCGGGTGAAAGCAAAGAGAATGATTCTCACCGGGGAGTGATGACAAGTGCCAGAAAGTCGTGACTTTGCTGAAAGGGAACGCTGGGGAAACGGGGCTGCGGACGAGGAACTTTCCTTGACATTATTCCTTGAGGGGAAGCAGAAAGGAGCAGCGCCCACATCGCCCAAACGAACCGGGCAGTGGAATAGGGGGAGATGCAGAAATTACAGAGGGCGTGGGAAAGATGGAGGGGGGAGGGCTTGCTTTATTTCCTAGCAGACTGTTCGTCATGCAGAAACACATTGACAACAGGCTGTTTAGAAACAAAAAAGGCAAACAGGTCGGGGAGGGCAGGGCGTTGATCAGAAAGACCGCAGGGGGGGAGGAAACGCTTCACCTTTTTTCCCATGCCTGCAACATCTCATCCGCCAGTTACTCCCCCTAACTGATTTTCTTTATGTTTCCAGATGCTATGAACGTGTGTATTGAACCCCACGGGATTTTTTTAAAAAAGAGCTTGGGTGGGTGGGAGAAAACTAGAA
>NW_015228227.1:0-811 GCF_001447785.1 Gekko japonicus | reverse complement strand
AGCTCTTTTTTTACAAAACGACCCCTGCAGATATCTATAACTGCCCAGGACTAGGGATGGGTACAGACCACAAAAATGTGGTTTGCTTCGTGATTCATGGACAAACCATGGATCAAACCATGATCCCCATAAGCCCAGTGAGCTTGCATACAAACGGTACCAGGTTCATGAGATTCATGCCCAAAACAGCTGAGCCAGGGGGCATCCTACTCCTGTGTCTCAGTTGTTTCTGGCTCTAAACAGGTGAGCTGTGGGAGCAGGCTGGCCCTATGGCTTAGCTGTTTCTGATTTTTTGCCAGCGTTCATGGGGACATTTTGGTGGCTTTCACCAAACCCCTGCTTTTTGCTCCCCATGAACTTCCATGAACTGTCTTAAAAGTTCATAAAGGTTCATGGCTGGGCTGCAGTATGAACCATGGGCTGACCAAAATTCATCACAAACAAAGGTTTGTGAGCTGGTTCACACCCATCCCTACCCAGAGCAATTAACAAAATGGACTACCTTGTCCAAGTGTTCAGGACAACCTGCACTCTGGATATAAAGGCTGGGATTTTGAACTCCATAGCTTTCCAAAGTGCACACAGAGCTGTTAGTATACAAAGGCTTTTACCCCTCACTACAGCACTGGACAATATTGCACTTAAAAGAGGACTATATATGGGAAAGACACCCTAACAGTGAAAGTAATAATGGCAGTCCCTATTTATATGGAGCTCTGTGCATGCATTGGAGCCTTAAAAGGACATGTGGGATGGCATCTAGCAGGGTGATTAGGGTTGCCGGATCTAGGTTGGGAAATACCTGGAGATT
>NW_015228226.1:0-811 GCF_001447785.1 Gekko japonicus | reverse complement strand
AGTCTCTCCTCCTCCTATTCCTGAGAGTCCCCCATCCCCCAGGAGCAGCATTTCAGGGAGTGTTTTGGGCTGCCCTGGAGGGGTGGAGTTGGCAAGAAGCGCCCATCCGGCTGCACCCATGGACATCTAGGTGGGATCCAAGCCAGTCTTTAGTTCCATGCTGAGTCATGTTTGGCTATAGAGCCATTGGTGGCAGACCTCTGGCACAAAGCAACAACATCTTGTCTTCAGAATTGTGGGGTTGAGGTTCAGAATGGCAGCCGCTGTGGTGCAGAGTTGCGCAAGGCCCAGGAGAGGCCTTATCAGCGCAGTTGCAGAGCACTAACGAGGCCGGGATTTTCTGTCTTTTTTGTCTCCCTCAGCTACTGCAGTTGATGGCGTCTGAAAGCTCCCGATTGGAAGCCTTTCTCAAGTGGAAGCCCCTGGAGCTGGTTTATTGGCGTTGGATGGTATAATTTATCCTGCCTTTCTCAAGTCCAGAGTGACATATACGAGTCAACAGATAATATAGATATTAAAATACAGTTAACACTGAGGAGTGTAGTACCTGTATATCTTAGTTTGAAAAATAACGTCTCTGCACAAACGTGTTTTGCTGTATTCTCCTTCCAGGTAAGCATGCCTTGCAGATCTCCATAAGAAGGGGGACAAGGCCCACCCCTTCATTGGAGAGTTTATTTGGGGCTTTTTAAAAAACCAGTACTAGCTATAGTGCTACAACACTGTAACAGTCTGTTTTGACAATATACAAGTTTCCACCTTTCGTTTTCTTTTTTTTTTTAAAGTTTCTAGTCCTTTTGGCTGCAATTCG
>NW_015228225.1:0-811 GCF_001447785.1 Gekko japonicus | reverse complement strand
GGTTTATTTCTTCTGCCTGGCATTTTCAGCATATTTTCAACAAATATGAACTGGCCATTGTCTGGTTTTTTCCTGCTGTTTTAAGATAAACCACTCTAGAATTAAGCCACACAAGCAGCTTTGCAAAATTTCCCAAGTAATTTATTTATTTAGCATCAGGAAGATAAATGAGAAAAAATTCTTTGTGACACATTGTTAACAATCTGTCATTCAAATGCCATGTTAGCCTGATTATTAAAAGCATCTGGCTCAAACTCATTTCTCTTTTAATTAAACTTGGGAAGGAATGATGTACTGCTGTCTTACTAAACAAACATCACTATGGAAGGCAAATGTTATGTTCTAGTAACAATATAAATGACTATCCAAATGTTCTAGACCAACCTTTACTGTCATGCTCATAGGCCAAGAGAGATCCCTCAGGGATTGCATCCTTTCCTCAAGGGATTTTCCCTGCCAAACTGTAGACAGATCAGTGAAAATGTCTCCATTTTGCAGGCAGAACCAGACAGGACAGAGGTGATGTTTGTCAGGACGGGTAATATTTTAGAGGGACTGGATCCACTCGTAGAGCAGAGTTGTCATTTGCAAAGCAGGTTAGGAGCCTGGGTGCCCACAAACCCAACCTTGCTGTCTGAAAAGCAGGTTGGGGTAGACAGTGGCTAAGAGCGCATCCAGGTCTCAGGCTTCTGAAATTCAGTCGATCTGGGCCTGCTTTTGTAACCTTGCGGTTGCGCTACTATAATGAATTCTAGGTTGGACTGCCCTTGAAGACAACCCGGAAGCTTCAGTTGGTTCAGAATGTGGCAGC
>NW_015228224.1:0-811 GCF_001447785.1 Gekko japonicus | reverse complement strand
TTTCCAAAACCAAATACCAAAAAGAAAAAGTACAGAAAGCTGTTGGGCTTGGGAGTAGGGTTTTTTTTTTTTAATGACAATCAAAAGGTAAGAAACCAATAAAACTCAGGACTAAACAATGATACCTAGAGCTCTAGACCTGCTGCACAGTGTCTGATGGAGATTTGACTCTTGAAAGATTATACCCTGGAAATCTTGCTGGTGTTTAAGGTGCTACTGGACTTGAACCTTGTTTCTCCGCTGCAGACCGACAGGGCTCCCTACCTGAAACTGTGCTGGCCCTGGAGACTGAGCAAATATAAAAACTCGAACCATATACACTTTTAGTGCACAAGAGACCGGAAACGACGACAGCAGTGTAAATTTTTGCTGACCCACACTGTCATGCAGCCTTGTGCAAGCTTTCAAGTTACATATCCTTCATCAGACGATGCGGAGAGACCAGTTCATATAAAAGAAATATCAATCGGGCTGAAGGAGACATTTCAGCAGAAGCATGGCTCTCTCTGGCAATTTTGGCGGAAGAGAACTATTGGTAATTGAATCTCCATGCCATTTTTCTTTCTGTAATGAGGATTCTGTTTCCTATTGACTTGAACTGAGTATATTTATTTTTAAAAGAATTATGTCTCGAGACCAACAGAATCAAGAGTCTAGGGCAGCATCTGTTTTGCCAAAAGCGTCGTTTCCCTGCTCTTCGGGAATAGCTGGCAGAATGTCTCCAATATTGACTGAAGTGCAAACTAAGTCTGTTTTCATCTGGACAGGAATCAAGCCGTTATATTACCAACCACGACAGAAACCATCTCAC
>NW_015228223.1:0-811 GCF_001447785.1 Gekko japonicus | reverse complement strand
TCCAGGCACGCAAGCGCGCGCGCACACACATATACAAATATTTAAAAAAAGAATATGTTTCATTAAGGAAAAGACATGATACTCAAAAGGATATAATAAAATCAACAGTAAATAGGCCTAGTACTGTATAGGCATACTGTGATCTCAGATAATATTACTCAGGACTAACGTTTGAAGAAAGAATTATATTTTACCACATGCTCTCTGTAGTCCCATATTCTCATCCTTAGGAAAGATATCCAGCAATTGTCCAGCTACATTTTTATGTTAAGAACATATTCTATACAGATATAACTTTTAGCCATGCCCTGGTTTTCCTGAGTACTGCATCTGAATATATAAACCGTGGTTAAGGATTGGCTGCCAAACAGAATGTGAAAGCATGGTCTGAAGCGAGTTTACAAACCATTGTTTGGATAAACCAAGTTAAGCAATGCAGTTGCAAACTGTGGTTAAGACAATTTCCCCAGTCCCTTTCCTTGAAAAGTAAGAAGCAATCATCTCTCTGTATATGCCTTTTGGGGAGGGAGGGGTTGATTTGGCAAGCTGAATCTGTATATCTCATATCTTCATCCAGATTAAGGCAACTGTTTAAGAATTAAGAATTGTTTATACTCTAAACCGCAGAGTTGTTGTGAAGGATGCTTTGAATTATAAGGATTTTAAGATTTACAGGATAATCCAAGGTATAAGTGAAGATTCTCAGTTGGATTCCATCTGCTTTCCCACTGGTGCATGAGGGAGGAGGGGTCCCTTTTGGTCCCAGAAAAGCTGCATGCCCTATATGAACCCTATATGAATAAAAAGCTTT
>NW_015228222.1:0-811 GCF_001447785.1 Gekko japonicus | reverse complement strand
TCTCCCACTGTACTCACTGCAGTTTGAACCCAAATGATACTCCAGGTCCCTTCATCTCCCTCCCAGGCCTTTGGCTTTTATTTGTTTAATTCAAGTAAATAAAAGGATGTTCTTCCCCTTAAATCAATGGAAGAACTGGAACAGAAGGAATATCACTCAAAGTTTCCCAAGCTCTTGTGAGCCTGCAGTCTGGCTGTCAGCTTTCTGGCAGATTTATGGGGATGGCCATGACCGGCTTGAAAGGGCAGTGAGGGGAAAAGAAGGGATCCCAGCCCATTAGTAATTCCCTGCAGGAAAGTGACAGATCTGATGACATGCATGGAGCACACATTGCAGAAGATGGACTGTGGGAGACATTCCCATGCAAAGGGGCATTCAGGACATTCCTGTTTTCAAGACTGCTGACCACTAACGATCCCATTGGAGCCCACCCATCCTTTACATTTCAGAGAACCCAAAATCCCTGGTGCCAATTCAAGAGATGGACTATGGGCAGGATAAATAGGAGCTGGCGATCCACGGGGAAATGAGGGGGAATAGTGACCTGTAATTGCAATTGACTCCAGGGTGCATCATGCTATATATTCCCTTTACAGTGACAGCACTAGTGATGGTCAAGTTTTTCAAAGTAGCATCTAGAAAATTAGATCCCAAATAGGTCCCTTTCTTGTGTCTTGAACAGACAATTGCTGGCAATATTATTCAGCCGCTACTTTTATAATTTCACAAAGCACTTCATGCACTTTTGTAAACTTTCCAAATTTAATCTCCAGGACAGCATTATGAATCTTTTACACTAATGTGGAGCTTT
>NW_015228221.1:0-811 GCF_001447785.1 Gekko japonicus | reverse complement strand
TAATAGGTACTTTTTAAACAGTAAAGCCTGTAAATGATATGATCGACATAATTAGTTGGTTGGATATGAACAGTTCATGCTCTCCTGTAACACATTAATTTGTCATTTGACTTAGGCATTAATTGCAGAAGAAACCAGCAGTAAACTAGCTGAGCAAGAGGAAAATCCTGAGAAGTTCAGAGAAGCACTAGTGAAATTTGAGACCAGATTTAACTTCCCTGAAGCAGAGAAACTGATTACCTATTACTCATGTTGCTGCTGGAAGGGCAGAGTTCCTCGGCAGGGATGGCTTTACCTGAGCATCAACCACCTCTGTTTCTATTCCTTCTTTCTGGGCAAAGAATGTAAGTATGAACAGATGTATATAACTAGTCTCTCTGCATTTAGTTTTCATGCCACAGATTTCCCTCAATAAAGCACAAGATAATTTCTGTTTCTCTTAGTAAAACTGTTCATTAGGTTGAATCAGTATCTGATAAGTCCAGCTTCACTTGTGGCAGGCGGGTGCATTCCAATAAGAGACTGTGCAGCTTTCCCTGATAACTTGTTTATTTGGATGTATAACTTTGTCCTGTAGGCGGATGATGTGTACCAAGCATGCTAAAGAAGTTAGTAAAGTGATTGTTACATTAAAGGAACTTAAGGACTAGATCTAAGGGTTCCGTTCTGCTAACTGTGTAGCCGTCATCCAATGCAAGGATACTTCTAGTAGCACATGAGTTTGTTTCTCAGTGCAAAAGGAATAATGGATTGGGTTGTTCCTCCTATCCACATTCAGAGGCAGGGCCAGATCTTCTTAAACTCCTTGGAT
>NW_015228220.1:0-811 GCF_001447785.1 Gekko japonicus | reverse complement strand
TTTTGGAGGGGGCAGGGTGTGCTCAAAAGAACATGGAAGTTTCATTTGGAGAACACAATTTGACAACAATTAAAACGCCAAGAGATGCACGGGGCAGGCAAAGACGCACCATATACACTTCAACAGAGACACAAAGACAGCACATGACTAGTTATGAAGATTCAGAATTACATATCCCACTTTTCCTGCCACGTGGCTCCCCTTTCTCCTGCAGGAGCCACAGGGAACCACGTGAGCCTCTGTTCACTGCAAAGCAAGGAGCCACTTGGGAAACTGATCTTGTTTTAAAGCTGCTTGCCTCTAAACTTCAAAAAGAAGCATATTAGCTACAGCTGGGGTTTCCACTTATATCACACATTGTCTTGAGGAACAGTGTATACCCACATGACCTAGGAATTCCAGAGGGTTGGTCTGCTGCAGCCAAAATAACACGGTTTTGTATAGTCTTAAAGACTAATTTATTTAAGCGGAAGCTTTCTGCGCAACAGCCCAATTCAGATGCATTACGTGTTATATTATTTGTGCAGATTTATAACAAGAAGGGCATGGGTTGGGGGACAGGGTGCTATTAGACAGAGATGTCAGAATCTGTTCTCTTTAGGCACAGACAGAAGGGGTGGTCGTATGACAACAGGAAAAGGGCTCAAGAAACAATCATGAATGCTCATACTGGAATGAACGTTGTTAGTCTTTAAGGTGCCACTGGACTTCTGTTTGGTCAAGAAACAAGGAAACCTTACATGTCAGTAAGCCAAATGGTAAACCGTTGACTTCTTGAGATCTTCTCTGGTTCTTTTAGCCTAAGATGGGG
>NW_015228219.1:0-811 GCF_001447785.1 Gekko japonicus | reverse complement strand
TGTTCCTCTCCAACACTGTGCCTACAGTAACTTTATGCCACCTGTTAGTCTGCATGAAGAACTGCTTTTAAAATACATAATCAGCAGATTGTTTGTGCATGGACAACTGCATCAGTGTTCTTCACACCCGACGCCCGTCCAAACAGAGTTTCACAGAACGATTCACCAGAGACCAGAACGCTGTCTCAGAAGTTCCTCTGACAACAACCCAGCCTTTTCAAACGACAGCTCACCTGTTAGACTCCCATCATAATTGCAAATGATCAGAATCAAAGCAGAAAAATTCCCTCTGATGTCTGTGTTGAGATTTTAACATTAAAAAAGACTGCCATGCACATTGGTTTTGGGAATGTATTTTTCTCCACAGATTTTTGTTTACTGTAATCATTCCAAAATATGGACCTTCTTATGCATGCATGCATACACACACATACACACAGTTTCCCATCAGAACAAACTGTAGTGAATTTCATGTTGCCAGCCTAGTTTCAGTCACCCTAAAAGTTTTTTTTAAAGTCAAAAACATTTCACTGATAGATGCCCATATTCACAGTAGTGGCATATCATGTATCTAAAGGAATGAAGCTGCATTATGATTCTTTAATGAACCACTGACAATATGAAACCAATGGGAGGAGGGAGAAATGTATTAGAGCCAATATAGTGGTTAGACAGCCAGGATAGAATCTGGGAAACCCACTTTGCCATGGACTTTTAACCTTGTGCCAGTCTCTCTCCATTTAAACTCAGGGTTGTGGATGAGAAGATAAAATGGAGTGGGTGGGGATGATATTGTAAGCCACTTTGGGTC
>NW_015228218.1:0-811 GCF_001447785.1 Gekko japonicus | reverse complement strand
TTTTTCTACAAAAAGAGCCCTGCGAAAAGCTATATATTACTATCCCTTCCTACTTGAGAGTTTACACATGGGCAATTTGGAATGGAATTGCCGTCTGGCACTAATCCCCTCCCCCAAGGAAGTCCTTAGTGAGAGCCCAAGTGGCAAGATCTGCTTGCAAACGGTTGCTGAAGTGCATTGGAACGGCATTGCTGATCATGTGTGAAAGGGGTTAGTCTCCCTCCATTGTTGGGGCAAGAAAAGCGTGGCTCAGTATCATTTTCAAAAGCAGCATCGTTCATACTGCCTTTGGAAGGGAATAGGGTATGGATCGTTCTGTTGCTTCTCATGGTGGCAAAGCAGAGTGGTACAGTAGTGATGAGAAAGACTAAATATCCTTGGAGCATGCGCAGAGCGGTTTTCTTCAAGCCAGTACCAGGTCAGCCTGTGCAAGAGGGCTTCCTTGTTTTTAGAACGGTGTTTTTAAAAGCAAACCTGAATATCAGCCCTGAAAAAATGCAACCCACTTGGAAAGACGAGGGTGCTTTTGAGCATGTGTAGAGGGCCTTTCCCTCAGCCAACATTGGAACCAGCTCATGTTCTGTCGACACCTGAATGGTAGCCAGCTGATTCGCAGCACCTTCATAAAAGTATAATCCCCAGGGACCTTTGAGGGAAGTCACGGAAGCCCAAGTGGTCCCAGTGTGCCAGCACCACAACTATCTTTGTGGGCTGCTCAGACAGATGTTGAGCAGATGTGGACGCCTATGTTACATGCTCTGCCTGGGCTGCATTAACTCTGTATAGATTCAGGTGGACAGCTGTGTTGGTC
>NW_015228217.1:0-811 GCF_001447785.1 Gekko japonicus | reverse complement strand
CCTTGGTGGTCTCCCATCCATATAATAACCAGGGCTGACCCCACTTTGCTTCCAAGACCTGACAAAATCAGGCTGACCTGGGCCAATCCAGGTTAGGGCATAGCTATATTACAGATAGTTTGCCTCAATGGTTCTCTGAACAAACAACATTTACAGGATTGAATCCAATAGTTTTCTCTCTCTTTTCTCTTGATATTTGAAGGACTGAATAGTAGTTATAGCAGGGTGATTCTTCTCAATCCCCATTTTTCATCTCCTCAACACTTTTCTTGATAGGCCTATTATTCTTGTCTTGGTATAGGAATTTTCCGTCTCATCTTGGCAGGGCTATTTCTTCATCTTTAACTGATAATGATATCTTTGTTTTTGCTCTAGCAGATATAGTGTTTTCCTTTAAGAAACACAGACATGTACTTTACTCCTAAATAAGAAATTGGTTGATTATAGCATTTTTCCCCCCTAGTGCTATTTCTGCACTGGGCTAAATTTGTTTCTTTCTGCAATAATACAGTAGAGGCATTGGGACGTTCGCAGGACGGAACGTCTGTGAACAGTAGATTGTGCATCCAGCTATCTTTCTATTATGAATTCACAAGTAATTGTTATCAAATGGAAAAGGGGTGGCAGTGGACATGAGTAGTCCTCTGAGGAAATACCTCCTTGAGAAGTGTGAAGGTTTTGGCACACAAGCCTGTCCTGTGGTTTGGCAAGATTTAACATCACAATCCAAAGTTATGGATAAGACAACAGGTACTGATCTTCTGTATTGGTTTCTACCTGACAGAAGAATAAAATGAAATGCAGAAAGCCT
>NW_015228216.1:0-811 GCF_001447785.1 Gekko japonicus | reverse complement strand
TATATATATATATGTAGGTTTTAAAGGTGTTTATTCAATGTATTAAGATATAAAAAGGAACACAAGGAATTTTGGATGGGCTGTTTATAAGAGAATTTCTTCTAAGTACATTGCAGGTACACTGTACTCTTAATAAAATATTTTTAATCATAAATATATTATTGCCATCATTCAGCATCATTCACCATTTCCATTACCAGAATTACATGGGCTGAAAATTATTACAATGCTTAAAAAAAACCTCCTTAGGAAGGGTTCCTAGGATGTAGTGTAGATCTGTTTTACATATAATTGGCAACTTTGTGCAATTATTGTGGGGTTGCAGCCAGCAGCCCACATGTGATTACACTGGTGCACTTCATTCAGTAGAGCACCAGAATAGCATTCGTTGTAGGAGTACTTGGCAGAACTTTCACTCTCTACCACCCTTCATCTTGTGTGGTCCCATCCCACTACAAACATTGTATTTGTCTTGCCTGAAGAGATTTCCAAACAGCCACCTCCAAGATTTTTGCATGGTTTAAAGTGTATAGGTGGACCAACTGCTCTGAATATCAGAAGCTTGGTCTCTCCTGCGCCAATGTGCATCTATGGGAATAGAAGGTCTTGTATCTCCTATATCACTGTTGAGCCCTCTCTCCTCTGAGCATCACCTAGGAGGGAAAGGGGTTAAAAACAAGGCAAAGTTACATCCCACGATGATCCCTCTGGGCATGCATAGGGAAGGACTGGGCCTAAGAACTCCATTTTTTAAAGCTGTAGTCACACTCACCTTTACAAGGCCCACAAAGATCATTTCACTCTGACAGAG
>NW_015228215.1:0-811 GCF_001447785.1 Gekko japonicus | reverse complement strand
TGTTGTTGCGAAGAAATCACAGAAAAGAGGAGAACAATGTGAAGCTGCCTAGGGGTCCCATGGGGGAGACAGGCAGGTAAAAACTAAGTCAATCAATAAACTTTTCTTACGAGTGTCATTTTGCTACCAATAACACTGCCCAGTCGTGATTTTCCTAGTCTTTCCGCTCACCACTGCATTTCATAGGCCTCCCCTGTGACTGCTTTTGCCTTCTCCGGCCAATGTGTATTTATTTAGAGCTATTGATATTCCCAGTGTTTTTGCAGCATCACAGAAAAAGACAGATCTTTGACTGGAGGAGAGGAGTTAAATTTGAGTCCAGTAGACCGACGCGGCTACCCTTTAGAACTGTCTTGGCTGGAGGAGGAAAAACTTTGACATTCCACACAGGGGGAAGCCACAGGGAAAGGGGAAGGAGAGGGGAGGGGAGGGGAGTGAACTGGACGTGTGAGGCCCGGCTCCATGCCGTCGTGTTCACATTTGTGAGTCCTGAATGAGACCTATGAATGAGCTTAGCAGTCATGAGGTTAGAAGATGGGTCATTTGATGGGTTAAAGGTTAGTCAAATGACAGGCAGCTAGCAGTATGGATGAATGGACAATTCTCACAATGAAAGGACGTCAGCAGTAGGGTCCTACAAGGACTGGTATTGGGGCCAGTGCTATTTAATTTGTTCCCAAGAGATTTGGAATCAGGGGGTGAACAGTTTAGAGGGAAGCTTTGTGGATGAGACCGTATTATTCGGGATGGTGAATACCAAGGTGGATTGTGGAGAGGTTGAGGAGGACCTCTCTAAATTGGAGGAGGAGGA
>NW_015228214.1:0-811 GCF_001447785.1 Gekko japonicus | reverse complement strand
AGTCCAAGGCAGGAGATGAACAGGTTGCATTCGGGGGGCCTCTGCTGAGCTGCCAAGATGGGTCTCCCAACTTGCAACCCAAGATCCAACCTTGTAGCACCTGTGCCTTACATTTTTGGAAGTGTCATTTTATATCTGAAAACATTAGGTTGAAACTGGACTTTTATAAACTAGAATGTTCTTTTGCACAAGTTACATGGGAGCCATTTTCTGCCTCCACTATCTCATCATAAATAAATGTCAGTAAATTCCATTTGGCTTCTCTTATATTTGTAAAGCATCTGTTAACATTTCGAATCACATTCACTCTGCAAAACATTTGAAATGCAACACTATGCTTGTCTATTTTCAGCAGTGAAATGCTCAGTGGTCACTTTTTTATTGCTTGTACTTAGTGGTTTACAAGTTGTTTTATCTTCAGTGCATTAGTAGAAGTAGTTTGCTATAAAAAGACTCCTAAATATATATTTCAACCATCCTGCTGGCCCTTCATAGAATGGAAGCTCTGAGTTATATTTGGCAGAACCATGCAGGGCAATGCACTTCCGGGCCAAAACTCCACATAAACTGAAAAGAGACCCTAAATATGCTTCACTGACAACCACAAAAAGAAACATGTAGCATATACCATTAATCTTTACAAACATAACCAGGCACATGTGGCAGCAGCCAAAAAAGAGTTGTTGCACATAGTACAATGGTGGAACTGGCAGCCAGGGATCAAATCTTAGCCATAAATTCTGTGGGTGGCCTTGAACAAGTTCCTTGGGGGTGATCTAAACATTTACCTACAGTGCAATCCTAAACAGAG
>NW_015228213.1:0-811 GCF_001447785.1 Gekko japonicus | reverse complement strand
TGATTCAGTATAAGGCAGCTTCCCGTGTCTTCCGTTGAAACCGACACATTTATCAGTCACCGTTTCCTGCAGTAGGACCTCCAAGTGATGTACATCCCTGGAAGAGAAGAGGGGAGGGCTCTTTCAATCCCAATGAAGATGGCTGTGAAGCATCCCCCCCCCCTTTCGGGCTTAGCCTTCATTTAAGGCGTAAAGCTGACAAACCGCACGGTTCCCAATGCTAAAAAAGCCTCCATAACCGTAAAACCGGCACGCAAACAAACACAGGCGCTACTGGAGCGCCCAGCAGCAGAGAACATATAGAGACATCAGCAGCAATTGGCAGCAGCCGTCGGAAATCTTCCTGAATAGGAAAGCTGTGGAAATAACGGCCAGCGCTAAATATAGAGGAGGCGAAGCGGGACCAGCGGGGAGTTCCGGAGAGTGGGTACGGCCCCACAACCCCACAGATCTCACTATAATCAACCAAGGAACATGCCTCGCGGGGCGCTAGAGATGTGAGACTGGGAATGTGCTAATCAAGTTCTGGCCTGAATAACGTCCATTTATAAATTCCTCAAATGCACCGAATAGAAACACTTGGGGGACAGTCAGAAACCTTCTGAGCTGACAGCTGACTCCAACATCTAGTTTCAGAGCACGGGCGGACAAGCAAGGGGGAGAGAAGGATGTGGCAGAGGTGAGCCTGAGAGGGACATTGTCCAACCAGAAGAGGTTACCAATCTTCCTACCCATAAAGAGGGCCCCCAACACCGCTATTGAATACCTTTTTTGTTCTCCTTAACTAGAACTCGAGGGCATCCAATGAAAC
>NW_015228212.1:0-811 GCF_001447785.1 Gekko japonicus | reverse complement strand
TTCAAGTTTCCTTTGATGTCCTGGTGGTGGTGGGGCTTCCATAAAACATCACAGTTCGGCATGGACAAAGTTGTTTCCTAAAAATAAACATTGAGATGATATATTTTCTGAATATTGTGAGGTCATTTTATTACTTCACATGCTTAACTGACCTCTCCTACCCCCTGTGCCAACTCAGATTTATTGAAAATCTGCTCACTGCAAACTATATCCTATTGTAGATTTTTTCCCCCAGATGGGAGGAAAAAGTTCTTTAATGCTGACTGTCTGATTCACAGCTGCTAGGTTTTATTCTATGCCTTCAGAACCAAAGTATATGTTCTGAAGGTTTTCAGTCTTCAATTGAAATAGATGAGCTGGGAATACACGGTGAATGCCTTGTCTGTTCTTTCTTTGGATACCCTGGCTAGTTCAGAAAGCACCTTGGGAGTCACACATGTCAGCATATGTCTGTATTACTCCTTTCATTAGTGTAAAGATTCTACCAGAAAGGGAAAACAGTGATCTGATTACTAATATGGCGCAATGTTTAGAAACATCAAGCATGCAGGGCTTTCAGTATACCTTCCTTTAAAAAAACACCAGAAGACAGTGTTGGGATGGGAAACTTATTCTATGTATTATTATTTTTTCTTTACAGTTTTTAGTTAAACCATGAATAGGTCTAATTCAATAAAAAAATAGTTTCACCTTTTTGCCTACATAAAAAACAGTATGGTTTCCATTCCAGCCAGTGTTGACCCCCCAAATGAGGACTTGCTCTAGGAGGAAACAGTGGAGGCCCCCCACTCCAGGAAGCTTGTAGTTATGA
>NW_015228211.1:0-811 GCF_001447785.1 Gekko japonicus | reverse complement strand
TAATAAGACCATGACAAGTGGGCAGCAGGGTGTATCTGGTGAGACTGCAAGAGCCTATCGCAGTGTAATCATGAGCTCAGTTACATTGTTCAATGGACTTAGAATGGTGCTAACTCTGCTCAGGATTGCATGGTCCTGTTAGTTGCCCATGTGCTGTGCAAACCAACAAAACAGTTGGGAATGGAGCATGGCATGGCCCCGTGACTGTTTGTTATCCCACTTGCAGCCCCTTCTCAGGCACTGAAGTATCAGAGGGGTATGCATTTTTGCATTAGATGGGCAGGCTTAGGGTGAGTTGCAGAATACTACGTGCCGTGGTATTCAGACAGGCAACAATGCCTTCACAAAGTCAAGGTGCTGAGCACAGGTTCAAAGACATTGGTATGAAATAACAAAGATTACCACTGTCCATTGCGCTTTCCTCCAAGGCATCATGCACAGAGCTCTTCAAAGCTCATACAGGGGCTGTACTTTGACATCTTTTAAGACAGTTGCATTTCTCATCACTGCAGCTACTTCTGTTCTGTTAGTGTTCTAATAAATTCATACTTTAAAACACTATAGTATTATCGTAATACTATTTGACCTGCTACATTCCTTCCCCCCCACCAGTTAAATCCAACCCAACCTCTGCCAGCTGAATGCATGAATGAGCTCTGTTGATGATCCTTGCATTTGTGTGGATATTGGGTGCTTTGGTAGTTGTGACCTCTGATATCAAATTTGTGACAGATAATTCTCACATGTGAGTATTTCACTTGACATAACTGTCAATGCCTGATGAACTGACCAGTGCCAACCAGGCCAGAAT
>NW_015228210.1:0-811 GCF_001447785.1 Gekko japonicus | reverse complement strand
CCTTGAAAACGCTACAAGGTCGCAGTAAGTCGGCTCTGGCATGATGGCGGTTTATTTATTTATTTATTTATTTAAAAAGCGCTATAAAGCTTATCATCTGCAGTTGGCCTCCCGTTGTAAGAGACTGAGCTCACGCGAGAAGACAGTTTTTGTGTTATCCGATCTGAGACAAAGTTCCTCTAGGTAATCTAATTACTGCCTGCCTGTCACAGCCAACAAACAAGAGATCTTGCCATGCGGACTGGCCCAGAAAGGCTCACTCAGTTTCCAGGAGAGGCGTCAGTTTTGCTTTCTGTTCAAATGCTGAGTGTCTGGTGCTCCAGTCAGCCGCAGCACCTTGAAGGGTGCTGCTCAGAAGGAGGGCCCTTGGTCTCCGGTTGCAGTCCTGGCCAGGAAAGCGCCTGGAGCGTAACACTTCCAGAGACAGCAAAGCCATTTCTTTTCTCTGTAAAGGGCACTTAGAATCAGGGTGTCATCTGCATTTTTTCTGGAGACATTTCGTAATTTTAAAGGCTGCAAAGATAAAGCCAGATATACCTCAAGTATGCAGTGAGCAAGGGAGCAGGAGCCAGTCCTGGTTCTGGCGCTGGTACATAAGCAGTCGAGCATTCAGGACGCTGGGATTATAGATCTCAGTGGAATGGGCCTGAAGACGGAAATCATCCAAGAGATCTTTGAAGAAGAAGCCTTGGTGGAAGGCAGGCACGGGCAGGCACGTAGATACATATAGAGACTGGGGAAGTGACAGGAAAGACAGCAAGTGCAGGAACGTGAGAAGTATCTAGAGAGCCATACAGGCAGTGCCAGAGCC
>NW_015228209.1:0-811 GCF_001447785.1 Gekko japonicus | reverse complement strand
AAAGCAGCACTGGTTATTGGTACGTGTGTTAGCTTAGTTTACTTGCATTCCTTCACAATTTATATGCTGTACTGTACACATGTTACCACTACTGAATATATATTTTATTAACAAAAAATACAGCTCTCTCCTTCACACAACAAAGATAAAAATTGTTTATAGAAAATGCATTTCTGGGTCCCATTTTTTGAGAAGTCATTCAATTCAGTTTTGAACAAATCTAAAGAGATTTTAAGGCAGGCATTTTGTATTATATAATTCCCTAGGGTTATATGTATGATCGTCTTTACTAAAGCTTCTTTCGCTCC
The DNA here is from genome assembly GCF_001447785.1 of Gekko japonicus. Lineage (NCBI taxonomy): Eukaryota > Metazoa > Chordata > Lepidosauria > Squamata > Gekkonidae > Gekko > Gekko japonicus. The sequence continues at coordinate 503 of NW_015228209.1, read as the reverse complement.
CAGTTGAATAAATATGCATTTTATTTCACTAATCTTGAAACAACAGGAATAAAGTTTACCCAGGTCTTTTATACCTCAGAGAACAAAACAAATACTACAAATCTTTGGAGAGAAAGGATATACAAAAAGGCTTGAGGTGAATGTTTCAAAGTAAATATTCTTAAATGATGTGCAAATTATTCTAGTACTTGAACATGATTTATAAAAGGGGATTAAGCTGCTGAAACAAGAACCCAGTTTAAACTGTTGGGTTTCAAAGTCAAAGATGAGAGGTGGGTAATGAAGAGGGAAGAAGAAATCAGATAGCAATCTATTGTAGAGATTTCTGATTGATATTCTTTAATTTACTTTATCTTATATTACCTATCATTGTCACTCATAATGAGACATCATAGGCAGTATAAAATGAGTTTGCTGTAATGCACCATAAAAATGAATTATGTAGTAGTGAAAAATATACATAATAGAAAGATAGACAATAGCTTATTGGCTAAAGAAGAAGA
>NW_015228208.1:0-811 GCF_001447785.1 Gekko japonicus | reverse complement strand
AGCTGGGGCTGGGAGGAGAGACAAGAGTTATTCTCTACATGAACACACATGGCCCCCCCCTCCCATTCCAGTTAGTCAAACCACCAGAGGACAATAAACCACTGGAAGCGAAGAGCAGTTAATGGAAATATTTTCCCTTCCCTTCTGAGGTATATGCTTCATTCTCCACACACCTCAGGTTCATGTGTTCTATAAGCATATTATGTGAGGGGGGAAAACAGTGTAAGTCTGAAATGCCACAGCTTTAGAGGTATAAAGATTTATTCTTTGGAGACAGATCACTCAAAAGGCCCCCTATCTAGAATTAAAGACATTGCTGGAACGACATGGGGAACATGTTTAAGACGATCCAAAAGATTATTCTGGGGACCCAAATTCCTTAAGAAAAGTAAAACAAAAATAAAAAATCCTTGTCCTAAGCCTCAGCTACTTCCTCATTCTTCATTTTTAAGAGAATCCCTGTACGTTTTTATATCAGCACTTGAAAGGAAAGGAAATATACAAACCACAAAATATGAAATGTTGGCAAGACTGATTTTAGATTGGTTTAGACTGTGGTTGCTCAAAAATTAAATGATTAAACATAGTAAATGCATATGTGTAATATTTCACAAAATATGGAAGTTGTGTTGCTTGGTTGTATTAAGGATACTACTAGAAAGCTGAAATGATAACTAGTGGAAAATGGGAACTATAGGACAGGCTGTGGCTCAGTGCTATAGCACATGCCTTTCATGAAAACAATCCCAGGTTAATTCCCCAGTTTTCCAGGATCTTGGACCTCAGATCCAGGGATGCCAGCCTCCAGGTG
>NW_015228207.1:0-811 GCF_001447785.1 Gekko japonicus | reverse complement strand
GGAAGATCTGGGTGAGAATCAACTCTCTCCACTCCTAATCTGAGGCTCACAAAGCCTGCCCCAGGAGCACACGGAGTCAGGTCAGGATGGATAGGACTGAACCTTAATGCCCGGTCCCTCCCAAGTTACATTTCTGTAATCCTGACCTTTGGTCATGCTCTATTCTCAGACAGCAGCAAAGCAGGATAGAGAAGATGTAGCATAGCAGGCATGTCAATAGCGGAGGTATCTTGTTTCTTTTACATGTTTATACACCTCCCGGTCCACCCAACTTGTTCTCAAGAAACTTATGTTAATATTATCATAAAACGACTGTGCAAAAATCTGCGTGCATGAAATGCTGCCAGTTGCACTATACTGTACAGTTTGAAAATGAGGAAAGTAACCAGGCAGACGGGCTTGGACTGCTCATGAATGACCAAACTACTTGATGGAAAATGGTGACTTGCAAACATAACAGCTGAAGTGGAGGGTGTTCAAGGCCTAAATACTTGTTTACTGTCTTTTGTATTACTAAGATGAACAGCTTGGGTCGGGAGCATCTCTCAAATAGGGATGTTGCAAATGTTGCCACAAACACATTTGAAAATGGAACTTTTCATATTTGAAGGTATCGATCAGATACAAGTCTATGACCCAATCTGTTTGGTTCATACAAAACAGCCTCAAACATCTGCTGAACTGGTTTGTGTCGGGTTTCACCAACTTGTGCGCGTACAAAAATGCTGCCAATTCAAACTGATTGGTGGTCATTTGCATCATGTTGGGGTGATTAGAAACCTATTCTTGAAATGAGCTTCTAATCCCCCCC
>NW_015228206.1:0-811 GCF_001447785.1 Gekko japonicus | reverse complement strand
AAATCCAATCTCCTCCTCCCCCTCCCCATACAATTCATGGCATCCCCTACAGACCAATCCTCTAGGCATTCCCTTACAGTAGTTTTATTGGCAGACATTGGGAATACAGCATATCCAATAGCAATGGGCAGCCCCACTTTGCAGATCAAAAGATCCACAAGCTGGAGCCACTTACGGTTAAGGAACATGTTTCTGCTAATTAGAGGAAACCCCATTGGGAGAAAAAATCCAAGAGTTTTTAAAAAAACCATGAAGTAAAAAAGAAAACCCCACAAACAAATAGTAAACAACACTGTGAGCATGCTCACCCTGAAAAAATATGAACACTTTCAGGTGGCATTTGTGGTTGCCAGAACCTACTTTTCTAGGCTGGAGCTAGCCTGTACCTAACCTTGGACTTTTCTTTGTTGTTCTGTTCACTTTGTTCCATCTAGTCATAAAGCTGTCGGCTTGTTTCATCTGTAATAAAGCGGGCACTGTTGATTGCTCCTTGAATCAGGGTGGCGGTATATAAAAGTCACCGAGTGAATTTCAGGGGGCTGCACATACAGTTTTGAAGCCTCTTTGTCAAAAATAATAATAATAATTGCAGGTAAGTTTCTGGGCTGGCCAGATGGTTGCACTAGAGATTTAGGTGGCCGATACAAAGGAATCCACACACTAGGATGACTGCATGAGAAGATAAATCTTGTTCTGATACAGATGGGAACGGACCTCCACTGAGATGCCATTAGATTTTAGGGACCTTCCCATGCCCCTTATAAATAGACTGCACCATAATCAATCAGTTCACTTTGTCGATATATATTTT
>NW_015228205.1:0-811 GCF_001447785.1 Gekko japonicus | reverse complement strand
TGTGGGGGGGTAGGGGGCTTGGACAGAGTGTCACTCTGCTTGCCAGAAGAGACCATTGCTGAGAGGGCAGCTGCTAAGGCTCAGTCCCACAGCAGAGTGTGAAATCTTATGAATGTTTTCTACAAGATTGCTCTGTAATTTTTTGGCAGCAAGCACAACAGTGAAAGGAAGAAGTCAGATGCAATTTCAGAAAAAGGATCTTTTAAAATGAAGGCACATCAAAGTGAGAGAATGAACGTAGTCAGGATATTATATTGTTACATTTTAAATAAGTAATTCGTCTTACAACACTCACAAGCTGTAATTGTTCAGCTCTGTTCAAAAGAATTAGACAATCCAATAAGAGAGCTTCTTTGACTCAAATGCCGCCACTCCTTTGGGGGGCCTCCCTCACAAACAGGAAGCTATGGAAACTCAAAGGTAAAGATTCTTCCCATCACCCAGAAGCCCCGTGATGGAGAACAAGAGACACTATCATCCTTTTCTTCTGCAGTACCAGGATACCAGTCTTGGTTTCTTTCCAACTGGGACCAACTACACCATCAGCAATTCCACCCCCACCCCCCCAGGATTTTATTGATTTTTAAAAGTAGAGTAAGTACAAGCAAGCCACCGAAACACAAACTTCAACTCTTTGCATTAATATTATAAAACCTTAAACACACTTCATAGCATAGCTTTTGCAATAAGATACAGGTTCTATATCAGTCAATAAACAAACCCAGGAGTTGCTATTATAGGATGGTGATCTTGTGGCTCAGACTATGATTGAAATGATCACCACTGAGTTTAAAGCTTAGAATAAACCATC
>NW_015228204.1:0-811 GCF_001447785.1 Gekko japonicus | reverse complement strand
GGGGCTTCTGATGCAGTCTCCTGTTTCCTTCTGAGTAGAAGGCCTAGAGAAGCTCCTTCCTAGCCTTTCCATGGAGATCTGCATACTGAAGAAGGGTAAGGGAGTGGTTTCTTGCTGGGAAGGGCACCTTGAGAAGAACTGGCTTTTTGGGGGCCTCAGCAGCTGCTCAGCCATGCCAACTCCAGACATCCTGTGAACCCTTTTGCACAGATATATCCCCCCTTCTCTATATTTACACAATTTCCTTCCCTGTAAACAACTGATACCAAGAATCTTGATACTGGAATATTTTATGGTCTTTGCCTGTGAGAATGAATGGATTGGTTTACTGATTTTACCAATGATTGTTATTTGCTTGCCAGAAGGATTAGCATTATTTCTACTAGACAGGGAAGAATGTAGATTAAATTTCCTTAGATAGATAACGTGTATATGGAAAAAACAATCTTAATGTTGTCAAACTTTTACCTGGAGAAACCTTTAAATCTACTGAAATCATATGAAAATGTAACTGCTGCATTTCTTGCTCCTCCAGTGGTCCATTGGACAAGTTTCTTCAACTTTATTTCCTTACTTTTATTTAACCAATCTTCCCTCAGTGGCCTAAGCTTGGTTTTCTAAAGTTTGGTGAAAACCAACCTTGCTGTCATCAGTGAGTACAGAGATATAATTTGATACTGCTTAGCAATAGAGGCAGTATAGGTAAGGTAAGTTCTATTGTTTTTTGTCATATTTATTTGAAAACCAAGCAACATTAACGTCATTATCATAACCCCAAAAGATTTTACTCTACCACAGAACCACCACATAC
>NW_015228203.1:0-811 GCF_001447785.1 Gekko japonicus | reverse complement strand
TCACATAGTGATGTCTCAGCTCTGAAATGATGAGCCGCAGGCAGATACACTCCTTTTCATTCAACTCGATCACAGTGTGGCGATAATCCTCCATGCAGGATTTCACCATTTTAGGTGGTTACCACTGCCTGTGAAATGCAGTATAAAGTGATCTGGTCTATGGATGCAGCTGCCTCCCTCGCCTAGATCTGGAGCTCAGCCACCATCTCTTCCTGAACCGAAAGTTCAACCAAAGCTGTTGCTACCCTCTATCTTGGGGATTGGCAACTGAACCCACATTTTGATCACTTCTCAATCAGCAGCTCAATCAGCACTTCTCAATCACAGCTCAATGAGCAATCCATTATATACACAAGATGCTAGTTGCTCTTCAGCATCCTTTTTTTTTTTTGATTGAGCCCGTATGGACCATTATGGCTGCTTGAGAACAGGGTCAGGTCAGGAAGCTTCATGTCTGAGTGAATTTAGGTGAGGTCATGAATGTTCAGCATGGAATCTTTCAGGAAAGCAGCCAGTTCTAACAGCTTCTTGGGGACCAGAATCCCCAGTTTCTACCTGATCTGCACCCTGAAACAGGTGAAATTTTTCTTCACACGCAACTCCACCTTGAGCTGAGAGGCCAGAGCAGGGGCAGGGAGGGTGGTGTTCTGAACTTCAGGAAGCCGCTGGCCTGGCTGTCACTGGAAGTTATGCCACCACTTTTTGCTAGCCAATCGCTCAAGAGTCCCCCTTTTGCTATAAATAAAGATTGCAGTATGTGGAGCAGTATGGGGCTTTCTGGGCATTTTGAGTTCAGAGGTTTATGCAGTAT
>NW_015228202.1:0-811 GCF_001447785.1 Gekko japonicus | reverse complement strand
CTCCCTTTTTCCTGCTTCCTTCTTTCCTTCCAGGTGAGGCCTGGAGATCTGGAATTTCTCAGCTACAGAGATCAGGTTCTGTTAAGCCATGATGTTAAGAGATCCGGGAGTCTTTCTGAGAAGCCCTTGACTGTCTCTAATATAGGCTACCCTATCTGATTCCAGCTAAGTTGGATGACTTTTAAGATCGGCAGTATCTGACTGCACACCTCTACGTGGGGCAACTGGAGACCTGTCATTTCTGTATTGTCTGATGGTGGGGGGAAGTAAACTAATCTTTTACCGGGCAAAAAAGGCCAATGTTTTCCTTCAAAGTTGTCAACAAAGATCCATCCCTGAATGCTGACCTTACAGTTTTTGTGCCTAAGTACATGAACTAAGAAGTTTAAAAATGATGCAGGAAAATAGCATCCCCTTCGGAAACATTCCCTCGGGGAGCAATTGCTTCACCCAGTTTAACAGTCAGGCCAGCCCTGCTTCTTCGGCTTCCTTCTCTCCCCCAGAAACACTGTGCCATTCAGCCTTTCAAGCCGCTCAACCTTTTACTCTCCTTTGATATTTAATCTGTGCTGCACCTTCTCGAACAAATTCAAAGAGGTTTGTAACGAGGACAAATGACATTTCAGAAGATAAGTGCAAGCCATTCTTGGAAAATATAAATTAAACATAGAGGTCAAGAAAGGGAAAAAAAGATAGACTGACTGAAGTCCTGTTATTCTGAAGGTTTGGGAATACCTATTGATGGCAACAATACTGCCTCTTTGGCTTGTGATAAATATGACCATCCCATGAAGTCTGCCACCATCCCATG
>NW_015228201.1:0-811 GCF_001447785.1 Gekko japonicus | reverse complement strand
AGCAACAAGGTCCCAAGGTCACCAGCTTAGGCTAACAGATAAGATGAGCCGGGAAGAATTGAAAGTTAAGATTACAGCAACAAACCCATCCATCACCTCCCCCGTCCCCCAGCTACGGCAGCAGCCGAGCTGACACACATACCCCTTCCACCTACTCCACGGGTCTCCTCCCGTGTCACAGATCTGGAAATTCTGAGAAGGAATCCACAACAAGAAAACTCTTTGTGGATTTCTCAGGACATTGTAGATTCCAAGGCAACCAGGCACCCAAGATGGGAAGGTGGTATGAACCCGGAAAAATCGAATCCCACCAGATAAACCTGCTGGTAAATTCTGAAAACGTGCCACTCTGGGGATTCTAGTACCAAGTTGAACTCAACGTTTTGGGATACGGTGACAACTCTCTAAGGAATCTCTCCTCCGTCGTTTCAGATGTCCTTATTAGGGAGGGGTCGGCATGCCATTTTATCTGTCTCCAAAGGATTAGTCCTACCTCTAAAAAGACGAGGAACAGGCGGTAACCAAAATACCAATCAAATTCCCAAGAGAGGTGGGTAATCCATCATTCCTTATTTGGGAAAGGGAGTCAATATCACACCTACCCTTTTGAGAACGCTGGTATCTGTCTCGAAAGGATTTGCCCCGTGTCTCCAAAGGTAAGTCCTTTTCAGTGCACATGACACCAATTAAATGCTCTCCCCAAGAGAGATGGATATCGGAATTAATACGCGTGCAGTAAAAACGTAAAGCGCACAATTGATTTTAGATCTTCCGTGCGGCCCGTTGCCCGTAATTACCACTCATAAATCCC
>NW_015228200.1:0-811 GCF_001447785.1 Gekko japonicus | reverse complement strand
AAAAAAATCAATGAAAATTGAAAGGATTATGCCCCTTCAAACATGGTACAGAAACATGTATATGTTGTCCTGGTCCCGACCGGGACCCTCAGGAGCAGGAGGGAAGGAAGGAAGCCCAGCCCAGCTGCCCTCAAGGAGAGAAAGGGACCCTGAACAGAGAAGAGGAGCCCCGACCTGCTGCGACGCATGCACCCCATCACAGACCCACTTGGGGTGACAAGGAGATCCAAGAGAGAGGAAGCGAGCCACTGACGAGGCGAAAAGTAGCGGAGCTCACCCCGGCAGACAAGAAATGGCCAGCTCCACCGTGGCAACCTGGGTGGGTGCACATACAATGGCGGCTTGAGCCATGGAGGCAGCTAGGCGGGGAGGTGGAAGCCGTATTAGGGGGTGGGGCGAGAGCAGAGGTGCACCAGTGGCCCAGAGAAACCAACCAGAGGTCAGAGACACACTTAGCAGACGTCCTGGTGGCAGGGGATAGTGAGGCTTGGCATCCACAGTTTTAGTTGAGGGTGGGGCCAGCATGGGAGGGGCCAAACAGGAGTGGGGAAGGATATAAGGAGAAGAGAGGAGGTAGCCGGGGAGGAGAGTCAACTGGTGAGGGCAGAAGGACCACCCGAGAGAGAGAAGGTCCAGCTGCAGTCTATGGATGCCTGATTCACATAGGGGAAAGATGTGACACAACCTCTCTGCATCCCAGCAATCTGAGGCCTACCCTCTCTCTTCTTCCTCATTCCTTCCCTCTTGAACCCTCACCGATGGACAGGTTAAAGCTCTCAATGGGGGGAAGGTTGTCAACGCCGAAGGACCC
>NW_015228199.1:0-811 GCF_001447785.1 Gekko japonicus | reverse complement strand
AGGGGGAGGGGATAAAGACATAAAATACAAGCTGGAAAGTATGAAATTTGTCTAGGTCCAGGTGTCCCCATGCAAAAATTCTGTGGTTTGATTAGTATATTTTCAGTAGGTTTGGCAGTTGCGAAACCGTGATCACGGGTTCAAACTCTGCACAAACAGCTTACAGAAGAACAGCTGTGCATATGAAATGTCTGCAGAAAACCCCAGCAATAATAATGTACCACTGTACATGCCTCGAGCAAGTCATTTTTGTGCAGGGCAGAAGCAATCTATAAAAAGTGATGGTGTTCGCATGTAGCTGTGCTGACAAGGTCAAGGAACAAATGCTCACCAGTGTGCAAACCACACATTACCAGTCCGTGGGGACCGTCACACAATGTTACTGCATAATGTTGTGGATTTCTTTTTACTGAATCTAGGAAATCTGAGACCAAAACAAACAGAGGTTCCACTTCATTCCTTGCCCAGTTACCAGTTAGATGTCTCACTGCACAGTCATAAGTAGAGTTACACCTTTCTAAATTCTAAGTCCATTAACCTCAGTGGACTTAGAAGGCTATGACGCTGTTTAGGATTGCACTGTTATGCACTCAGTAGCATCTTTCGTGTCTGAGATGATGCCACCCATATCCCCAAGCTTAGACCACAATGCATTTGCTCGTCTTTAAGATTCCACTAGCTTCTTTGCTGTTTTTGCTACAACAGAGTATTATGCCTGTCTTATAGGAATTCATATATCTTTTCCACCATTTTTTAAAAAATAATGATATTTTGACACTGAAGACATTTTAGTGAACACCTGGAAGCTCAG
>NW_015228198.1:0-811 GCF_001447785.1 Gekko japonicus | reverse complement strand
CAAGGTATAACAATACATTCCAGCTTAGATTCCACTTTTATTGCCAAAAATCAAGAAGAGGTTTCCAACATAATAAAAATGATGGTTTATGTTGTCTACTAGCCTCCATGTGGGACTATTCTATTAAGACTTAAAAGTCTGATTTGTCATACTTTTTTGATCCAGTCCCTAACCTCTAGATTTCCAGAATGCCTCCATTTTTACACCCCTCAGTTCTTGACGTTCAGTCCAAATGCTCTTTAATGAGCAGGTGTCAATGAAAGACTCAGCTTTTTAAATGAAACAAGAAGGAAAGTTTTGCTCACACATCCCAGGGAATTTATTCAATATCTGATTTTTAGGCTGACAGGGAGAAGGGAGACTCAGGTAGGTAGCTGTGCTGGTCAGAAGCAGCAGAAGGGAGGAGAGAGAATCACAGTTATTGTGATTACAGATACTACTCTCTTCCGAAGTGCAAGCTCGAGTACTCTACCATACTTCGGACAGGAAAGGATAGGAATGGAAAAAGAATGATTGCTCTGCAACTTTATATGCGAAAGAATAACAAAACATTAATATCCCACATTTGACTCCCCCAGGGCACAATCCTACAAGAAACAACCAGTGAGCAATAAGCTGAACAAAGGAACACCACCATCATTAGCTGTGGGCATCCAGAAGTTCACACTTCCCTTACGGAAGCAGCAGGTCTCCATTTCCATTGTTTCTCAAGGAACCTCCCCTCCCACTTCCAGCCTCCTGTTTAAATCAATCACATTTTCTCCTGCTAACCCAGTTTACCTCCTGCTATTAAGGGATATTACTTAAATGC
>NW_015228197.1:0-811 GCF_001447785.1 Gekko japonicus | reverse complement strand
TAAATATCAGTCCATGTAGTCCATTCAACCCAGTAGGAGGAATCCACGTTTACAAAAACATCTCGTTCGGCTCTTGCAGAAATCCATACTCAGTTCTTAAACTACAGCATCAACAACAAAACTGTGGGCCAGTTAATTTTGGCAGCTAACTTACGTAGGCTCCAGCCTTTGCCACATAGATGCATGGTCTTAATATTATCTCACTTGAAATATGAAGCAATAGGAACCCATAGTTTTCGCCAACGCACACATACCTGTGGGGGTATCTGTATTCTGGTCATCGTTTCAGTAGGAAAAAATATATCATGGTCCTCCCTGTTTGATTCCTTCTTAATGAATTACTGGATCTCTGTGGGAGAAACCTTAGGGCAGCAGCTTCAAGGCTGCCGTGCCTATGTTTGATGCGGCTCTTAGTTTTCTTCAAGGAAAGAACACAGCACGATAAAGCTGCCCTCCTCCTCTAGTGTTTCAGCTGCTGCATTCAATGAGTTTCCAACTTTCGCTCGCTTCTGCTGAATACAAAATGCTAGCCCAAGCCAATGGCTTATCTGGGTGCAAACAAACGCCATCCCATTCCGGGGTGCAAATTCAACCTTTCCACTAATAGTGCCAGGTGTTCTAAAGCAAGCAACTCCACAGGAAAGAAAACCAAAGAAATGCATACAAAGCACCTTCTGGTCATACACTGGACACCACGTCTCTTAGGTCTAGACAAGGATACCATCCCTGGTGACGGCCGGGAAGTCATAACCATAGGGTGTAATAACACACTATGCTCAACATGTGCCAGGTCATGGGTGTGCGAGAGGAC
>NW_015228196.1:0-811 GCF_001447785.1 Gekko japonicus | reverse complement strand
CGCATAATAGGATATAGGGCATTTGTGTGGGCATGGAGTGCTATGTCATGTCTTCAGGCCCTGAGGTGGGGAGAAACCGTGTGCCATTTGTTCAAAGACAGGCCCAAAGTGAGAATTAAGTCACTTTGAACTTTGTTTTGCCATGTAATTATGTTGTGTCATGCCCAAATGGGATAATTGCTCACACAAACGGCACTTTCACACCCATCCTCCAACCCTCATTAGTGATGCATAATTACCCCCAACTTTGAATGGCTGATTAAGCAAGGGTTGCATATAGACATGGTGCGCTGTGACTTCCACACACCTAATTGTATGTACCAGACTCTGACACATTTATGTACAATATGACATGCGGTAGGTACATGTGCTAAATGGAGAGGAGCCCTGTAATTATTGGTGAAAGGCTGGAATTACGTTTTAACGTTCTTGCGCTTGTTCAGCACATAAGGGTGTGTTTTTTTCCCGGTTAGCAAATTGTACCAGATTGTGGAGCATTATAGATTTTTAACTAGGAGAAAAAAAACACATCTCTCTATAGATCCCATTCCATTGATATTGGTAGACCTCCCATTTACCTGCCCAGAGTGGGGAATTACCAGCTGTAATTCCCAGTTTCCCACCCCTGAGAAACTGAGGAGTAAGAGAAAAATGGCCTCCACATACCGACACTCTAGGAGTTTCCTCTAGTCTCTGTGGTATAGACCATAGAAACTAGGTGAGGGAGAGACATAGAGGCTAGGTGAGGGAGTCTAGAGTCTCACCTGAAAGTGGTATCACATCCCAAATCTCCCAGCATTTGCCAAGGCAG
>NW_015228195.1:0-811 GCF_001447785.1 Gekko japonicus | reverse complement strand
GTGGAGTGGGGTGGGGGTAACGCCGGACTCACAAAAGCTGGTAGCATGTCATGGTACATCGGCGGCTGGTAGACGTTGGCCATGAACTGCGAAGCCCCTTTGCGGAGAGGCTGAGTCGGGCGAAGAGAGGGCTCCTTAGGGTCGCTGGCATTCGCTGAGGAGGGGGCTCCGTCTCCTGCGTTAGAGGTCTTGCTGCCCGGCTCAGTCAGGGAGGCGGTCAGAGATGTGGCAGAGGTTACGTTCCTCCCACCGCCCTCCCTCCAACTTGTGACATCTGGAAGGGCAAGTGAGGAAGAGGCTGCTTCTTATCATCGCAAATGTTTTCAAGGAAAGACGGAAGGGAACGGAAGGGAACTAGGGTGGGGTGGAGAGCGGCTGCAAATCTGTACAGAACCTCCGGGCCCGTTCAGCGCACGTCTGCAACCCACAGCAAGGTATACCCATCGCCTCCTGGAGCCACAGCCCTGATGGGTGGGCCCAAGTCAGGTGCCTGTGCTTGGCTATGGCTTGGAGGGTGGCAACACAGGCCCCGGACATGATGAAAGCCCCCTCTGGAGCTGCTGGGAGAGAGCTGAGCCCCTCAGTGGCCATCCCCCCCACAGGCCCTCGGGGAACCTGGCTGCACCCCCAGCCGTGCTTAGATTTTGGCCAACCGCTATCCCTCCATCGGCCTGGCGGGGCTGCTGTGACGGCAACAAGATGGGACCATCTCAAAAGCGCTGCCCGAGCCTTCTGGGAGGAGGGGGGGCATCATCATTTATGTATATATTTATTTAGGTTTCTAAACCACCCTCCCCTGTAAAAACAGGGC
>NW_015228194.1:0-811 GCF_001447785.1 Gekko japonicus | reverse complement strand
TGGGCAAACCTTGTAATCTGAGTCTATTATGCAAGCATTATGTACACTATGAACTAGCCTAAAGAGAGAAAATGGTAAAAGAATAATCTCTGCAATAACCACGAAAATACTTTATCTTTCCACATTTGCCTATATCCAGTGCAAAATTTATGATTTCCCAAGCTAAATTCACCCAACCATACAGAGACCCAAGAAGGACTACATCAACCTCCTGTCAGTACAGCCTGGTTAGGCCCAACCCACAACAAGAAGGGAAGGGGGCCACAACACAAGGCTGGCAGGTCTCCTTCAGCTTGATGGATCACAAATTATGCAAGTCTGATGTTTGTGTTAGTTCCTAACATGGCCATATGTGATCCTTATTAGTTAACATAAGCTAAATGGATTTGCTTCTCATGCCATGTGCTTAATATTGATGTGACAACCATACAGCACCAGTGCAACTTACCCTGCGCTCATCAACTGATTTTGCTGCAGAAATCATTCCATCTAAACATTTTGAGATGATCGGAATAACTTTGCGCTCAGAATCAGCAAACCCTTTATAACATTCACTGAGTTTGATGGTTCGTCGTTCATCCATTTCTTGAAGATGCTACAACAACAAGGAAGAACACCTGAGCATCCTTTACAGTTTGATATTCTTTATTGGTAGACAGTCTATATACATTGGGCCACATCTCCATCCCTACTTTTTATTTCAGTTTCGGTTCTTGACCCTGTGCAATATTATTAATAAAACATCTGGAAAAGTGCCATGGATAAACTGTATAAGCACTGTGTCTATTACATTGTTCTCTAATTTTTTTAA
>NW_015228193.1:0-813 GCF_001447785.1 Gekko japonicus | reverse complement strand
GAGGGGAAGGGAAAGGAGATTGTAAGCGTTTCCCCTTACATTTCGGCATGTGGTGCTTCAGTGTCGCTTTATCCCTCACGTTTTGGGCCTGTCAGCCTTCAGTGAAACTTTCCCCTTAGATTTTCGGCATGTCAGGCTTCAGTGTTCCCTCAAATTTTGGCCCTTTGTGCTTCAGTGAAACTTCTCCCTTCGAGCTGCTGGCCCCAAAGGAGGGGGTGTCTGCCTTGAAATTCGTAACAGAGGACTTGGACTCCAGGAAATGAGATGCTTGGCCTACCCTCGATTCAATGGGATATGACCTTTTAGCACCAGGCCTGGACAGTCTGACAAACACATTTCTCCCTGGTTCAGCTGCAGCAGGCTTATCGGGGAGTTGTGGAGGCTGCTTAATAAAACATCGCCCTAGATACGACACTTCCAGCACAATGCAAACAAACACACACACACACTCGCATGCACACGGCTGGCTCATCTTCCCGACAAATCGTAACCAGCTCAGGATATTTCCCAGGGCCTCTGAGCCAGCAAAGTTCGCGAGTATCTGCAAATATTTCCAGCCGGCCTTAGAGAATTCCTCCAAAAAAGGCAGAAAACAGGAAATGATTTCAACTGGTTGAATAATGTCAGTGCTCTGGGCTTTCTCAGCTGACCCTAAAAAGGACCCTATTTCCATGTGGGGGGGACCACTTTGAACCTGGGCTTACAGGAGAGGCGAATTGTCAAAATGTACGGATCCCTTTCTTGGAAAGCAACCAAATTGCCTTTTTTAAACTGCTGCTTCAGATGGGGCCAGGGTTCCCTCTAAGCTGAGTT
>NW_015228192.1:0-811 GCF_001447785.1 Gekko japonicus | reverse complement strand
GACTTCTGTAATGTGTAAGTGCCTGCAAAAGTTCTCCAGGGTGTGATCAGAGGCATGGCTGATGCATGGCATACTATAAATTTTACATTAAAGGAGTATCAGTTTTAAACTCTTTACTCAGTTTTAAAGCTCTTTACTTTTTGGGAGCAGTGGCTTAGACGAGAGTTCTTCAGAATGACCTGAAGCCTATTTAAAGGCTGGGGTGACTATCCCCTCTCTCAGATCTAGCAGCAGAATTTCATCACCTGGCAGGTTGTTTATATGGTTATGAACATCACTTCAGCTGGAAGAAGATCAGAAAGGGGAACAGCATGCAGATGTCTGTCCCTTTCCCTTACCTGACCTGCTCTTCTCCCGTCACTATATCTCCCCCTAGCTCACATACTAAGAATTATACCATGCTGGGGACATTTCCTGTTTCTGAACTGACAATTTCTGATAGACGAAGTAAATCAGTAGAATCCTATTGAAATTCTCCTTACTCATATTTTTACATAAAGGAAGACAGTACACATAATGTTCATCCAAACACAAGAATAAGCTTGAGTGCAGCATAAATGTGATAATGTGACAAAGTATGTGGAAAGGATTATTTGATCACACCTATGGAGTCTGCTTTATTGCTGTACTATAAATCATTTTAAAACATGTTGTGAAGGTCATAGGATGAAGTCTGTACTGTAGATAATTGGGTTGAAGTAAAAGCAGAATAAAGACCAGTAAGTAATAAAGGGAAAGTAATACAGTGAGATGTAGTTCGGAGGCAGGGAAGGTACAAATCATTTCAAAGTGGTTATGTAGAAAAGCTTGT
>NW_015228191.1:0-811 GCF_001447785.1 Gekko japonicus | reverse complement strand
TTCTGTGAGTAGGGTTACTAAGCATGGAGATGGGAGGTGTTTCCCTGGCTGAATTTCTGCCTGTAGTGTAGGACGAGGGATGGACAAGAAGGCACTGACAGTCATATTAAGGAAACCAAGGTCCCTCCCCCCCAAAATAAACAAATGGCATGGGATTGCTGGAGGCTTTACCCCTACTGGAACTGATATGATGATGTGGTCTCCACTTTAAGTAATAAAAGGGAGAACTGAAGCACCAGGAGGGGAAGAATCCTGCCCTTCCTCTACTTCTTACCCTCATTGGTGCAGTTCTTGCATCCTGAAGCCTGCATTCTGTGCTTCTGCCACAAGAAGCTCAAGCACTTGTGGAGGTCTTTCTTGAAGCTATTTTATCACCAAGTTCCCCAGGTAGTGGATGATGCTGAGATGGGGACCTGGCTCTGGGAACTTCAGCCAAGATGGGTCGCTTCATAAGTTGCATGCGCACAGTTGCTAGGAAATGGGACAACGGACAGAGTGAGAGCAATGGATGAAAGGGTGTGGTATCATGAGAGCTAGGGAGATAAGCTTCTGAAGTGAAGCCTCGCTTACACCCTTGGAGTATGTGGCTTAGGGTGGTGGTAGTATTGTTCTTCTAAACTGATCCATAAAATTTATTTCACACTGCACAACTGAACACAGAAGCTTCAGGATCAGTTTTATGTAGCATATGATTATTAAAAATGTAGCAAATGCATGACAAAATGGCAACCATATGGTAGATTAATGTGGGCAGCCATTTCATCAGGGGGCCTTAACCTTATTTTGGGGTAGGCTTACCAAGGTCCGGCGG
>NW_015228190.1:0-811 GCF_001447785.1 Gekko japonicus | reverse complement strand
ATCTGTCCTGAGTCATCGCTTTGTGACTTTGTTGCTTTGACGTGTCACTGGTGCGAGTTTTAAATTTAATTAAGTAGGCATGCAAGTAGAATACATTATTGGTAGAAAAGAAGAAATGTATGCAAGGCATGCAGGTAGAATACATTTAAAGGCATACAAGTAGAATACATTATTAGCAGAAACATATAGCCTTCTCTGAACCTGCAAGATAGTGGGGAAAATTGATAGCCTGATTGTTTCAGGGCCCATGGTAGGTCTGGGTATAGTTTGCCTGGTATCTGGAGCTAGTGTAAGATGTGTTGTATTATATTGTAACAGCATGAAAATATGCTTTGTGAAAATATGATCTTCCTGTGCTTAATTGGGAACAACTTAACGCGTCTCTCTGGAAAGATCACAGGCAAAGCTTCATAACTTGTACATTTACAGTCAGGACTTATATTAAGCTGTCTGCTTGGGGAACATAAATAAAGACAGCTGGATTGACTGATTGATTATGCTGTTTGGTGGAAGAAGTCTTTTCTAACATCAATAAATCCAGTTCCATTGAATCAGCAACACATATCCTGAACGAACACAGTATATATTTTATGTCTGTGTGCACAAATGTAAGGAAACACCAGTAAATACAGCTTGCATATGCAGCTTGTATTCAACAAGTGGCATATGCAGACATAGAGAAGAAGAAAGCACAAGAGGTGCTTGTGGCTGCTGATATAACCCTCCTTCCCACAGTCCAAATATTGCTGAAGTGTGTGAAGAGTAGTGGCATGCACATACATTTTATTTAGATTTGTTTTACTTTTTTTTT
>NW_015228189.1:0-811 GCF_001447785.1 Gekko japonicus | reverse complement strand
TTTAGGCACGGTTTGCTGTTGTTTATGTTGGTTGTTGTTCTGTATTTGAAATTTTAATTAAAAATATTTACGTAATAAAAAAAAAGGAGCTGTGTGGGTCTTATTATAAGACCAAAAGGGACACCTAGATGAATCATACTGGATCTTCCTTGTATTTACTGCTTGCTTCTGTTCAGTCCAATAAAGGTGCTTTTCTTCCAGAATCAGATCCCAGTGGAGAGAAAAGCAGCATCTAGGGAAAATGACTTTGGAGAGTTATGCTCTGGATGAGTGGAGAGTTTAGCACCCTTGGCCAGCCCATTGCTCTAAAACATGGATCCTCCGCTCTTAACTTTGCATATGATTGAAGCAGATCCATCTGTACAGAGATGGGTCTCCTGCTGTCACATCTCATTGTATAGCTTGTTATGTAAGATGTTCTAACAAATATTGGTGCTTAATAGTTAATTTGATTACTCTTACTTAACCAAAAAGACTTCAGAGGAGGTTGATTTGGAGACTCTATGGCACATCTGTAGATGTTGAATTATAGTAAATTTTGGGACTGGTGAAAATACTTTAATGAGAGGGAGAAGACAAAGAGTTAGGCATAGGAGTTGCTTCCCCCCCCCATCTCCAGGGATTAGCACCTTGCTAGAAATCAAAATGCATATCTGCTGGGGTGGAGTGGCTATTTAAGGCCACTGGGGAAAGTACTGGTAGGTCAAGGCCATCTAGAGTTGCCAGTATCCAGGTGGGGACTGGGGTTCTCCAGACATTATGAGCTCTCTCCAGACCCCACTCTCCACCCCTAAAACTCCAGGAATTTCCC
>NW_015228188.1:0-811 GCF_001447785.1 Gekko japonicus | reverse complement strand
CTAGACTTGATTATATTTTTGTTTCAGAACACCTATTACATTGTACCATTTCCTCAAAAATAGGAATTCAATCTTGGTCGGACCATGCTCCGGTGGAATGCCTTATTAGAATTGGCAACAAACCCCAAAGACGATTTAACTGGAAATTCAACAAAATTTTATTGTACGAAACCAAAACTTTTGAACAACTTAAGCAAGAATTAACATCCTTTTTTAAAAGAGAACAAGACAATAACACTTCGATTCAACTTCAATGGGAAGCCTCCAAAGCCGTCCTAAGGGGTAAATGCATCTCCTTGATGGCATTCTGTAATAAAGAAAGAGAAAAGCAACGCATGTCAGTGACCACCACCATCCAAAAACTTGAATTATTACACAAAAAGACATGCAGTAACAAGATCTACAAAAGGCTCCTATCAGCAAGAAAACAATTAGAAATGTTAGACACAACCGACATTCAACGCAACAACTTCAACAGGCGCAAATCCAATGTGGAAAATTATTCCAAACATATGAGATATATCTCCTGGAGAATTAAAAAAAGGCAATCGGAAAGATTCATTACTAGTCTGAAAAATACAAAGGGGGAACTTAAAAGTAATACCCCTGACATTATAGATATTATGGAGAAATTCTACACCAAACTATATTCATCCTCTAACCCGTCTCCCAACGAAATTCAAGAGTATTTACAAACCAACCCCAACATCCCCAAATTAAGCCAAGAACACACTGACTTCTTAGAGACTGAGATCTCCTTACAAGAGATCGAAAATGCTATTAAACATCTTAAGAACAATAAATCACCGGG
>NW_015228187.1:0-811 GCF_001447785.1 Gekko japonicus | reverse complement strand
GTTTGCAATGAACAACTTTTTGTCTTCTAATTCATCCTACGTGGATGAAGAAAATTATAGTAATTATGGTCCCAACCCCTTGCATCACTTTAAAGAGCCCTGTCTCCAGCCCAAGTGGGCTTCGGAAGGCCTTGCTTTCCTGTTCCTTCCCCCAAGGCTCCTCCCTCCCTATCTCATGCCCAGTGGCCAGTGGCCTTCCCTTTCCCAGCCACACAAGCTCCCATTGCCTCTCCCCTGTGGACTGCTCTGCTGCTGCCTCATCCTGCTCTGCTACTGCCTCATCCTTCATTTCCCCAGGCCATGCCTGCCTCTGTGTTGGGATGGGCTGCTTCTCCTCCTGCTGGGTATTCTGCATTGATCCTGGCAGCTGCAGCAATTGCAAATGTGCCTCCCTCTGCTTTACTACTCTGCTGCCTTCTCCTTCTTCAGCCTCTCCTGGGTTTGTGGGCTGCCCGTTGCTCTGGAGCACTGTCTTCCCAGCTACAGCTGTCTCCTGGGGCTTCCCTGTGGGGCCAGTTCTTTGGCTGCGACCCTACTGCCAATGGTGAGCATGAAGGCAGGAGGCCAACCCTGAACAAGGATGTTTACAGGTGTTGGCAGCAAGAAAGCCAGTGTAATACTGAGGCTATGAATTTGAGCTGCATGCTGGGAAATGCCCCAAAGCTGATATCTCAGCCTTGAACTCACTAGATAGCCTTAGGTAAGTAACTATCTCTTGCCATCACCCTCTCACTGGTAGTAATAGGATACAATAAACAGCAATAGAGTTATTATGCATGTTACATGGGGTTATTACCCTGGGGTATATATT
>NW_015228186.1:0-811 GCF_001447785.1 Gekko japonicus | reverse complement strand
AACAGCCCTTTTCTCCAGAGGAACTCATCTCTGTAGAACTAGGAGTCTGCCTAATTCACCAATATAGCTGGGAGCAAGTGCTGCTGAAATTAATGGAACTTCTACATAGAACTGGGCAGTACTTCTCATTGCGCCAACCAGAGAACAGATGAAGCAGAGTTTTGTCTTAGCAGTACAAATGCCGGAAGTATGATCAGAGATGCATTTTCCTCATCATAAAATAATCCCTCCATCATCTCTATGTAACAGGACTAATCAATGGATCAGTGGATCACTAAATTAGTGAAGGTGTGATATGGGCCTTTGACTGAGGGTGTTTGTTAAAGACTGATAATATGGAGTAATCTCAAGCAGATGTGCTTTAAAAAGGGTCCTTCATAAAGAGGAAAGGGCACACTAATGAATTGGTGTCTGAGTTACGATGGAGTCAGAGTGAAAGCCTCAGAGGCTAACTATGGCTAAAATCATGCTTGCATTTTCAGTAACATTCCTGATCACTTAGGAAGCTTTGCTTGTTTCAGTTAATGAATATTACTATAGTTCACAGTTTAGGTTTTTCCTGCTTTAAGAGCCAAAGTAGGTGAGAGACTGGAGAACCAGGATAGGATCTCCTGCCTTTGAAATTTTGCAAAATAGCAATGGGGAGATTCAAAGGGTACCTGGTGCTGGCTAAAAAGAGGTTAAACTTTTCCTGATAACTTTTCCTGACCTCTTAAGGATACAAGGCAACTCTTGTCATTAACTAGAGTTGTCAGGTCTCCATGGTCACTGGCAGCAGCTGAGGGGTTAAGGTTGCCAGATCCAGGTTGGG
>NW_015228185.1:0-811 GCF_001447785.1 Gekko japonicus | reverse complement strand
TATGTTGGCAAAACCTACTTTGGCAGATCTCTTTCCTTAAAAAGCATGTCAGCTTCTCATTCCAAGTTTCTAACTGGCAAAGAGCGCTTAAAAACTGGCTGATGGGTGAGGGGGGAGGTCCTTGGAATAAAGGGCTGTGCCAGGGGCCAGATGGAAAGCATCTTGAGGACAGATTGGGCTTCCAGTTGTTCCTTCCCAATTTATGGCATGTGCAGTATTTAGACTGCGTGTTGGTAAATATTCAGAAATCAACAATAGGGTGGTGCTGTTAATCAAAACCAAAAAGTGGGTGGTGGTGTAGAAAATGATGTTGCTAGGCATGATGGGAAAATCCAGACAATTGTAGATTTCAGTGGTCCTCAGAGAAAACAATGGATTATGCAGATTTAGTTTTAAGTTTTACCACTTGCAAAAAAAACAACAACCCACAACTCAACTGTATCAAACTTCAAAGGAATGGCAGCTGTCCTTTAGAAAACATACAACTATCAGTAATTTGGGCCTTTCTCGTGTGCTAACCAGAACACACCAATCTTTTGTAAGGTTGATTGCAGATGCAGTAGTATTTCTGTTAACAAAACTGGAGATGGATTTTAGCTAGACACAATAGAAGCCAAACTGAGTAGAGTTATCTAGTGGGGTATGGACTCTCCATAAGCAAAGTCCTGTTATTAGGTAGAAGTAGTTTTCTCCACTTGTACAGTTAAATTTCTCAGGCGTGACAAAAATTGTAGGGAGTTCTGATCATCTGTTAAAATTTAACAAAAACACTACTATAACATTTTTTATTAGGATCAGCTAAAATGTCACA
>NW_015228184.1:0-811 GCF_001447785.1 Gekko japonicus | reverse complement strand
CAAACAAACAAACAAACAATAACATACTTTGGACATTAATTTTTTTTTTATTGAAATGGCACTACCATTCCAGTTTGATATGTAAAACTGTTGTCTATTTACATAGTCATGTTCATCCTTCCCTTACTTACTCTGATTTGGAAACAGGAATGAAGGCAGACACTTTTATAGAGTTGCATTTGTGCTTCCCCTCCAACCTGCCATCTGTTAATTGACTTTGGTTCAGATCTGTTGGGTCACAGAGGACCGATACTTCATTGAACAGATTCTCCTGAACAGAAGGTCTCTTCCTCCTTCTTACTTTTTGTTGTGATAAAATGGGTTGTACCAAGAAAAACAACTGACATGAGAGTTTAAGAATAAGAAGTTCACAGGGCCTGGCACCTTATTACTTCCTGAAACAGCTGTTAACAACATTAACCCTCGTTTGGTTTACAAAGCATGTTATTAAAAGGTTCTTATTTCTGTGGGTTAATTTGCCCTGAGTAACTAGATCTAAAAAATAAATCCAGTATTCAGTTGAAATATTATCCCTTTGTTGTTGATGGATGTGTGGATCCCAAATCACGTGATATCCACGCTGGTCCCCAAATGGATAGTAAATAAGTGGGGCATTCTGACATTAGTATGGGTGATTAAATTTTTTTTCAACCCTGGTTTTTTGTATAAAAATGTCCTGCTATGATATAATTTCTCTCTTATGCAAACTGAAGGCAGGAGTCTGTGTGCACCATTTTTCATTCTTTTATGCTAAATTCTTTCTCCTCAATTCCTTTGACTGCTGTTTTGGGTCAAGTATATAAATGGTACA
>NW_015228183.1:0-811 GCF_001447785.1 Gekko japonicus | reverse complement strand
TTTTTCAGTGTAGACATTTCACAGAGTTGAACTGGGATTCATCGGGGTTGTGTGATGACAGAACAAATGATATGTGTGTTAGCATGTGCTTAGTGAAGTAACCATATCCTGATTCACACATGCAGAGGTATGAGGTGGCAGAGACCTGAGGTTGTCGATTAAAGTGTACACTTCGTGTTGTAGGTGGAGGATCATGAAGGACCACATTTTGCAATATTCCTTTGTTTTTAAAAGCTCTCTTCCAGCCCAGCAAGCATGGGCTGGGGGTGAGTAAAAACCTTCTCCCTGCTCTCCTGATTTTGTTTTTACATTTCCAGGTTTTTTTTAAAAAAAGAAATATTCACATCTGGAATCCACTACCTATAGTCTGAAATGGTTCAGCACTCTACTTCTTCATTACCATTTAAATCTCATATATGTGTGAACCAAGCCTTAGAGGTGGAGCTATAACACGAGAAGTTTCCAAGTGCAACTACCTCAGATCTCTCTCTCTCAACTTCAGCCTCTCGCATGCAATACAGGATAATAACATTTACCTGTGTTGTAGAATGTTATAAGGATTACTTGGATCTTGAATATGAAGCACTTTGGACACTCGAAACTGCTATAGAGGTGGTGGTGGTGTAGAAGAAGACGATGATGAAGAAGAAGAACCACCAGCACTAAATAATATTACTAACGGCCATACTGCTGGTCTGATTCCCAGGGAGTGGCCAAAGTATTATTTTCCACCATTAGTCTGGCTTCTTTGGAAATAAACAATTTTAGAAGGGCATTCACCGTGGCAAGGAGCTCTGCACTCTCCTCTGCA
>NW_015228182.1:0-812 GCF_001447785.1 Gekko japonicus | reverse complement strand
CCAAATGTGTCATGTGTTGTAGAACAAACTATGGATTCTTAAAGTACTGTAGATATATTTGTCTTTGAATGCAATACTCCTTGAAGAATAAGGAATACAGATCAAAATGTGTTGGGATCTTTAAAAATTTTTTCATGGGGGGGAAGACAGTATAAATCTACCTTTGTGAACGACTAGCCACTTTTTTGTTTCAAATTGTTTCTCTTCAAATATTTTCCCATTAATGACAAAATACATGAGGAGCTTTCCTTACGCTATCTTGAAAATGAATGAGAGATGCACAGCAACAGATTGCAGGTTTTTCTGCGGAGGTGGATGTCCAAAGGAGCACTCTCGGTTATTTAACCAGCTTGAAGAACATTAACGATTGCTATTTCAGTAGATGGGACTTGTGAGTGTTCCCAGAATTCCACCAGTATAGTGTTATGTGATGAACTACACGGGTATCTAATCACATTAGAAAACTCAGATTCAACTAACAATGTCTATATTTTAATGTACTCATTATTTTATATTGTCCTTAGGGTTTGAGAGATTTCAGTCTGCAAGCAAGTGAGTTTCTCAATTAATAGAGGGGGGGAAAACAATGACAAGAATAGTACATGCAGGTGCTCTGCAATTTTCTTCCCACGTAGCTCTGGTCTGTGCTGAGAAGCTCCTGCAGCTCTGGCAGTGGCTTTCAGATGCACACAGTGTCATCTAGTGGATAAACTGGAAACACACGTGAAGAGGGTTTCTTCTAAATTGGAGGCAATATTGGTGAGTTTATAGTGAGAGATGTAAAAGACCTGGGTGAGAGATGTAAAAGTGAT
>NW_015228181.1:0-812 GCF_001447785.1 Gekko japonicus | reverse complement strand
TTCGTAAAGTGAACACTTTTTTTTGTAGGATGTACATGCATTCACTGTAACTGAACAGGGTACTAACATAGTGCCATTTGCTTATATTGATTATCAGTGCTATGATTCAATGCAGCACACCTCTTTTCTTCACTAATAATAATACTAGTAATAAAAAGTTGTTCCTCTCTAGGTTTCTTGCTCCAGGGCCTTACAATCATGTATTCTCATACATTTTCTTTTCTTTCTTAGTATAGGCTTGAGCTATAACAGTAAAATAATCTGTGTTTGAGGTTGGAATATATTTTTGGAGCCTGTGCCTAAACTGTGGTCTTCACAATCTTCAGCTCATCAACAATGCTACATTTACCTTGCCAGATTTCTCTTTGATTATCCTACTTTAGAACACTTTTTAAAAGGATACAAGGTACTTTTAATTCTTAATTTTTACCATACAGTTAGGGACAACATAGGCATGATACGCTGAATCCCATAACTGCAGTCAAGACAACAATCATTTAAGTTTATTTAAACACTTCTACCCTGCCTTATCTCCTCAGACTCAAAAGCATTATGCATCTTAGTTGTGCACTTATTTCTTCAGAATCTTTTTCAGATGTAGGATGAACGTTCATCTTGAGCCCCTAACTGAGGATTTTTAAACTGCACCTACCCTCCCCCATAATGTTCTTTTGCATAGTTCACTATTTGACACTACCCAATGTGATACACTAAAGAGAGGGTACAGAATTCGACTGTTATGATCGTCATCCTGAAATAGCTTAGCTACATTTAAATCAGGATTCCTGTACCCTAAAGAGATGTTTCTTTCT
>NW_015228180.1:0-812 GCF_001447785.1 Gekko japonicus | reverse complement strand
AAAGAAAGAAAGAAAGAAAGAAAGATTGCCTCTGTTAGCATATTATTACTAGCTTCCAGATAAGCTATTAATAATACAAGCCAGGACTTTGAAACTGATGGATTGTTCCCAGGAAGGATGGACACTTGAAAGCTTTACATGACTTTACCTGGAAACATGGGCAGAAAATTTCCTCAACAAGAATTTTAAACAGGCATTTGAATGCTTTGGATTGATTTATGGGGAAAGGCTAGACTTTTAGCAGCCACAGCAGCTGATGACTTACATTTCCTTAAGATTTCAGCCTTCACTTTTAGAGTGCTCCCCAACCAAAGGCAAGCACTAGGAAATGTTTAACTCCACCACTGACATCCATGCAACTTTAATGTGCGCAACTTTGACAGCATCACTCATCTTTATGTTTGTTTGTTTTTAAGGATGTTGCATAAAGTGGCTTTATCCACCCCCCTGCAGTACCTTCAGGAACACCACAGAGAGGAAGGGTTTGGGTTAATTACAGTCACAACTGTCATGTTTTTTGAGCTTTGACTGTAATCCTTAGTGGAAGCCATCTTGGATGCCAATGCTGGTAGAAAGGCAGGGTATCTATGCTCCAGATACATAAACAAAATAAAACCTTGAATTTTACTGTATTGTCTTGTACCTTGCAATCCACTTTCTGAACTGTTTATGGTATATCAGCCTTAGGTCAAACACTGCTGGCATTGTTCCCTGATTCTGTGATCCTGGGCCTGTTGCATTGCTCATTTATGCTGTCTGGAACGGCACTGTTTTATATCCTTGGCCCTGACCTGGATGGCACAGGCTAGCCC
>NW_015228179.1:0-812 GCF_001447785.1 Gekko japonicus | reverse complement strand
TATTGTGTTCTTCAGGATGTCACTGGAAACATGACCACTTCTGGATAGTGGAACTGAGCTCAGAAGAGTTAATTTCCAGTTGGGGGGCAGCTCCGTTTGCTGTGCCCAGTTGCAAATGGAGCGATGTGGTATTTGCCTCTCACCAGTTTCAGCTCCACCCGGCTAAATGCCACTGCATGCCAACTCTCCAGCCGGATCAAATATTAAATACAATTGTCCATCACCTGTCAAATACAGTCAATTATGTCCGTTGCCAATTATCCTCGGATGTCAAGCACAGATGGCAAAGACTATCTGGGGACTATTTGTCATGACAATTCACATCTGAGACAGTTCGAGAGCAACTGCTTTCTAACTGGACGGCCTGGAGAGAGAGGGCCCGCGGATTCCTTTCACTCTTCTCCCGCACTCGAGCTCTCTTCGGCATGCAGAATGGCTTTTATGCTATTGTGAGGAGACTTGTGGGACAGCACCACCACCCCGGTTCTGAATGTGGACAGGTGTGCATAGCCTCTCTGAGAGGCAAGACCTTCCAATTAATCAGGCAAAGGGCTGTTTCATCTGTTTGCCAGCCAAGAAGAATGCAGCCCAGAAGGGCGGGCTTTGGCATGCTCCCTGGGCTCTCAAAGTGTTTTGTTGCCACCCTAGGCAAAAATGCAGACTAGGAATTGCAGGTCTGAGTTTCTTCCCAGTAGCCCTTTCCCCTTGCATCATGAGTGAATGTAGACAGAGGAAGAGGTTGTAGGTGGCACATACAGGTGGAACAATGCATCCCTCACCTGGGGTTACCAAACTCAAGGTGGGGCCTGGAG
>NW_015228178.1:0-812 GCF_001447785.1 Gekko japonicus | reverse complement strand
CTCAGGCCGACTATTCTATAATGTGGAAGCCACCACAGAGAATGCCTGTGAGCCACCAGTTAACAGTTTTACCTGTATGGAGTATGGCAACTTCAGAAGGTTTTCAGAAGCTTAAAAAACTTTTCAAAAGCCTTGCAGATTACTACCTATTACATTGTTGTCCCATACTTTCTCCAAGGAGCACAAGGTGGCATATATTGTTTCCTTTTCTTTCATTTTAGCCCCACAACAACTCTGAGAGCTATGTTAGGCTATGAGAGCATGATTGGCCCAAAGTCCCTAGTGAGCTTTATGGCTGAGTACAGATTTAAAGTCAGCTCTCCTTTGACCTAATCAAATGTTCACACAACAAGAATGGATTCCAAGAGGACAAGGGCTGCAAAGTGATTTCAGTAATGAGCACATGAATCTTGAATATTTTCTAGGTAAAATGGCAACATATTTTAAAATAGATATGTTGTGGTTATTCTTTTTGTATATACTTCATGATAACTATATCCATTATCAAGATCTACATCTCTGCCCTGCTTTTATTCCTCTCTAGGTTGTGATTATAAGGTTCCCAGTATTTACCAGTTCCAGGTTCGTCCCCAGTCCTGATACTAATCTAATCCTAGGTTAAAGATTGGCTAGTGAAACAGGCTGCCATCCATTTTCCTCAGTAGCACAAGGCCTTTGCCATAGCCGTATATCTTCTGTTATTCTACATATGTGGAATTGGGAGTGGAAATGTACTATAGGTTAAATAACTTTAATTCCCACAAACCTTGCTTTTCACTGTAAAGGCTGTTCTATTTATTCTATGTGGCTGC
>NW_015228177.1:0-812 GCF_001447785.1 Gekko japonicus | reverse complement strand
ACACCAAACTGGCTCTCCAATTTTGGTATACCTTATGGGGACTGACGATTCATGGAGTACATGTGCTGTTGAGTCACAGTCAGTTTATCTACTGATCTATTTTTTCCCCTGGATTGTCTTGCTTCTACCCTTGTTTTCTATGTAAGAAATCTGTTTTAAGCAACCCTAACAGGTGGCATGTGTGAGCTGGTGGTGGTGGGGTGATTGTAAATGGAATTCAGCATTCCTAGATGTAGCCTTCAGGGGAAATAGTTTCCCAGTAAATAACATTTAAAAAGTAGATCCAGAGGAAATACGATGACATTTAAAAAGGAACAGGCTGGTTATAGACTTGACTTTGTAAGGGAGAGAAAATATATATGTTCTGATTGCAGGGGAGAAAGGGTTGGGTGAAGCTGCTGTGCTGGGCAGATAAGAATGGGGTTAGATGGTGGTTTATCTATAAAGAAATGGAGGGCGTCATTTGGATTTATAGTGCATTGAGTTTAAACAAAAAAAAATCCTAAGGGATTTATAGCTAATCATAAAATGTCATCGATAAAATATCTTCTGACAAAGGTTTATATAGAGAGATATGTTTTATATAAACAGGCATAAAATATATTTCTGCATGTACATGCCACAGCGAATTATAGGTCCTTTAACTGCACTAGCGAAGGACATGTCAGATGGCTTTTATGGAGCAAAAATGCAGGCATTATGAAAAGCTGTGAAGGACTTCAGTACGGTATAGTCGTCGGAGCTCTTCGTTGTTTTTACAAGACCCCGGTGACAGTATATTCTCCAAGGCTGTGGACAGACTGGCAGCTTGG
>NW_015228176.1:0-812 GCF_001447785.1 Gekko japonicus | reverse complement strand
ACTGGCCTTCTTTGATACATCCCACCCCCATATCTACCAGCTCCCAGCTGCACAGAAATATTGTATTCATCAGACATCCTGCTATGAGTAAATATTGCTCCCCCATATAATAATATGCCAGTTTTGTTTTGGATCAATAAAGGGTGCAACATTGCAGCTGCAAGGACAACTAGAAGTACAGATTCTTGCCTTCATTCTCTGTTATGGTCTGAGATGGTATGCTGTAACTGTTGCCACCACTCTAGCCCTTTTATATTCACTTGACTCCAAGTGCCAGCAGCTCAGAGATGCCTGCTGTTTTGCATTAGAGCACCATGTCAAGAAAACGCAACTTCTGGGTTCAAGTGCTACTTATTTGCTCTTTTTATCAGATATTTACTTAGGAGGATTTCATTATGCTGAATCTACAGGCTGTGAATAAATTGGCATGCTGTAAATTTATTCCCTTTAAGAGAGAGACTTCCATGCTGGGTAAAACTATTTAATAAAAAAGGAACATTTACACAAAAAGCAATTACTTTGTCAGTAATTTTTTATGTATTCTCATAGCTGCTACTGTAGATACACTCTATTTGTACTTCAGTATGAGCTTTCTTCTAGTTTCTGCTGTACTGCTGCAAGTCATACAAGCTGTATGCCTGAATTTTTGATATCACTCATGTTTCAATCCATGCTTGAGCAACTAGCTTTTAATATGAATTCCTAGGTGCAGTGATAGTAATCTGGTAATGTGCGTATTTGCTGGGTGCACTTGTGTGTCCCAATCCTACCCCATGCTATTTTTGCCAATCTTCTGGGTTTATGGTTTGGCA
>NW_015228175.1:0-812 GCF_001447785.1 Gekko japonicus | reverse complement strand
TCCTTCTCCAGGGTCCCCAGGAGCTGCATGTCAGCGGCATTTTGGGCTGCAGCAGGTGGGGGAGGTGAGAAAGTCACACTTTATGGGCAGGAATCCTTCTGTCTGCAAAATACTGCAGTGGATCAAACCCACTGATTATTACGCTGAAGGACGTGCCCACAGCCACACCCTACCGGGCCCACAGTAGCTCTGTTGCACATCCTGCATTCTGACTTATCCTTGAGACTGAGAAATGTACAGGCCTTATAGACGGTACTGCACTCTCTTCTAACACTGCTCTTTTATCAAGAAGAAAGTGCTTGGCTGTGACTTTTCACCACCGAGTTGCGCCCAGGTAGCCACGCTAGAGCTGAATCGATTAGATAAATTCTGTGTATCGGAGTACAATACTACACGGGAGTTGGAAAAGTTACAGTGTAAGGCCCGTCAAACCCTGTTTGATTCCAGCCTACCTTTTCCTGAAGGGAAGAAGCAGTCCATCTCCACACTGCTCCGTGAATGAGAGATGCAGAGGGCACTGCTTGGGACCAGGCCTTCCAGGGGAGGACTCCGCTCTGTCGTACGGACCAGACACCAGCCTGGCCTTTCACTGGGTCTTTCCAGTAACTCCACGGTTTGTCCCACCTGAATACTCAGCTCGCTGCTATGGCCGGCTGTGAAGTCCTGGAGCACCACTGTCAGTTCACATCCTCCAGACAGCTGTCAGGGGAGAAAATGGAGGCAGAGAAGAAATGAGTCACATCCAACAGGAAAAAACCCTAACCCCCAATTTTCAAACTTTAGTGAGTTCAAGAATGCAATACAAATCAGAA